>NC_090240.1:1165893-1465893 GCF_024489055.1 Chanodichthys erythropterus
GGGCTCAGTAGCGCCACCTTTTGACAAAAGTGGGGGGGTTAGTTTTTCCTACAGTCACCAAACTCGGTACACATATTATTCTCATCAAGCCGGACAATTTTCTAATTTACATTCATTAGCTCCGACCAACAGGAAGTCAGCTATTTTGGTTTGAATGTTAATTTTTTGAAAAAACAGGCTATGAATTTTATACTACTACTCCTACAGGGTTTATCCAATTTACACCAAGCTTTTTTTAACTTGTTGCTAACACATTGAAGTTGTTTAATTGCAAACGGATTTTGGATATCTCAAACGGTTTGGCCGTGGCGAGGCAACGAATTTATGGCAAGAAAAGGGAAACAAAGTGTTATAACTTCTGCATACATTAATTGATTTTGATGAAACTTTGGCTTAGTCTTCGTTGTACAAGGCTGATCACATGGATTTGACTATTGTGATTCAAAGTCATAGCGCCACCAACTGGAAGCAGAAAATGTGTCACTTTCAGCATACATTGAGATCACCCTCTTATTTTTACCTGATTTGCTTCAAAATTCATCAGAATAATGTTAAAACTTGGCACATGTAATCCTTTGAAAATGGGCAGGGAGGAGGGGCTCTATAACGGCACCTTGTAGTGCAGTAAATGTGGAGTGAATTTGACATAGTCCTTTGATGTTTAACCGTTTTAAGTGCCTATTGCCCGCTGTGCACAGTTGCCCTGAAGCCACCGGGGTGGCGGTGCCACCGGGCTTGGGCCCGCCATCGCTGCTCGCAGCTATATTTATTATTATTTTTTTTTATTTATTTTTTTTTTCCGTCTTCCGGGGCTTTTTGGGGGCCTTAACATGCTCAAAAACTCTTGAAAATTGGCACACACATTGGAATCCGCGGCCATTAGGACGCCGGAGAGGCTGGTACCTGGGCGTGGCAGGGGGGCTCGACAGCGCCCCCTTGAAAAAAGTCTGAAAATTTGGTCCATATATTAAACATGCTTGCACGTATTAGTATGAAACTCGGTACACATATAGACCTCATCGGGCCGAACAACTTTCGCGCTCTAAGTTAATCGCCACGCCAACAGGAAGTCAGCTATTAAGGGTTGTTTGAAAAACGCATGCTCTGGAATTTGATATACTCCTCCTAGACGATTAATCCGATCGCCACCAAACTCGGTCAGCATGAAGTCAAGACACTGATGATTAAAAATTGCCAGGGGATTTTTGATATCTCGAACGGTTTGGCCGTGGCGAGGCAACGAATTTATGGCGAGAAAAAGGAAACAGGAAATGTGTTATAACGTCTTAATACATATATTGATCTTTATGAAACTTCACGAGTGTGTTCGTTATAGGAGTCTGATCACATGGATGTGACTATTGTGAGTCAAAGTTATAGCGCCACCAACTGGCAGCAGGAAGTGTATCACTTTTTGAAATGTTTTGAGATCACCCTCTTATTTTTACCTGATTTGCTTCAAACTTCATCAGTGTAATGTCAATACACAGCAGATGTAGACCTATGACAGGATTTTTGATATTTGAAATATTGTTGCCATGGCAACAGGTCAAACTGTAATAATATTCTTGAGTGTTTTTGAGGCTCTTAACATGCTTCAAATTGCATGAAACTCGACACACACATCAATATTGTCAACCAGTAGACATGGACAAAGCCATAGAAATGGGCGTGGTGGAGGGGCTCAGTAGCGCCACCTTTTGACAAAAGTGGGGGGGTTAGTTTTTCCTACAGTCACCAAACTCGGTACACATATTATTCTCATCAAGCCGGACAATTTTCTAATTTACATTCATTAGCTCCGACCAACAGGAAGTCAGCTATTTTGGTTTGAATGTTAATTTTTTGAAAAAACAGGCTATGAATTTTATACTACTACTCCTACAGGGTTTATCCAATTTACACCAAGCTTTTTTAACTTGTTGCTAACACATTGAAGTTGTTTAATTGCAAACGGATTTTGGATATCTCAAACGGTTTGGCCGTGGCGAGGCAACGAATTTATGGCAAGAAAAGGGAAACAAAGTGTTATAACTTCTGCATACATTAATTGATTTTGATGAAACTTTGGCTTAGTCTTCGTTGTACAAGGCTGATCACATGGATTTGACTATTGTGATTCAAAGTCATAGCGCCACCAACTGGAAGCAGAAAATGTGTCACTTTCAGCATACATTGAGATCACCCTCTTATTTTTACCTGATTTGCTTCAAAATTCATCAGAATAATGTTAAAACTTGGCACATGTAATCCTTTGAAAATGGGCAGGGAGGAGGGGCTCTATAACGGCACCTTGTAGTGCAGTAAATGTGGAGTGAATTTGACATAGTCCTTTGATGTTTAACCGTTTTAAGTGCCTATTGCCCGCTGTGCACAGTTGCCCTGAAGCCACCGGGGTGGCGGTGCCACCGGGCTTGGGCCCGCCATCGCTGCTCGCAGCTATATTTAGGGCCCAAGCGAAAATTTGCGCAGGGCCCTCTTGTTCTTCTAAGGATTATTATTAGGGCCCAAGCGAAAATTCGCGCAGGGCCCTCTTGTTCTTCTAAGGATTATTATTATTATTTTTTTTTTTTTTTTTTTTTTTTTTCCGTCTTCCGGGGCTTTTTGGGGGCCTTAACATGCTCAAAAACTCTTGAAAATTGGCACACACATTGGAATCCGCGGCCATTAGGACGCCGGAGAGGCTGGTACCCGGGCGTGGCAGGGGGGCTCGACAGCGCCCCCTTGAAAAAAGTCTGAAAATTTGGTCCATATATTAAACATGCTTGCACGTATTAGTATGAAACTCGGTACACATATAGACCTCATCGGGCCGAACAACTTTCGCGCTCTAAGTTAATCGCCACGCCAACAGGAAGTCAGCTATTAAGGGTTGTTTGAAAAACGCATGCTCTGGAATTTGATATACTCCTCCTAGACGATTAATCCGATCGCCACCAAACTCGGTCAGCATGAAGTCAAGACACTGATGATTAAAAATTGCCAGGGGATTTTTGATATCTCGAACGGTTTGGCCGTGGCGAGGCAACGAATTTATGGCGAGAAAAAGGAAACAGGAAATGTGTTATAACGTCTTAATACATATATTGATCTTTATGAAACTTCACGAGTGTGTTCGTTATAGGAGTCTGATCACATGGATGTGACTATTGTGAGTCAAAGTTATAGCGCCACCAACTGGCAGCAGGAAGTGTATCACTTTTTGAAATGTTTTGAGATCACCCTCTTATTTTTACCTGATTTGCTTCAAACTTCATCAGTGTAATGTCAATACACAGCAGATGTAGACCTATGACAGGATTTTTGATATTTGAAATATTGTTGCCATGGCAACAGGTCAAACTGTAATAATATTCTTGAGTGTTTTTGAGGCTCTTAACATGCTTCAAATTGCATGAAACTCGACACACACATCAATATTGTCAACCAGTAGACATGGACAAAGCCATAGAAATGGGCGTGGTGGAGGGGCTCAGTAGCGCCACCTTTTGACAAAAGTGGGGGTTAGTTTTTCCTACAGTCACCAAACTCGGTACACATATTATTCTCATCAAGCCGGACAATTTTCTAATTTACATTCATTAGCTCCGACCAACAGGAAGTCAGCTATTTTGGTTTGAATGTTAATTTTTTGAAAAAACAGGCTATGAATTTTATACTACTACTCCTACAGGGTTTATCCAATTTACACCAAGCTTTTTTTAACTTGTTGCGAACACATTGAAGTTGTTTAATTGCAAACGGATTTTGGATATCTCAAACGGTTTGGCCGTGGCGAGGCAACGAATTTATGGCGAGAAAAGGGAAACAGGAAATGTGTTATAACTTCTGCATACATTGATTGATGTTTATGAAACTTCAGGAGTGTGTTGGTTGTAGTAGTCTGATCACATGGATGTAACTATTGTGAGTCAAAGTTATAGCGCCACCAAATGGCAGCAAGAAGTGTATCACTTTTAAAATGCTTTGAGATCACCCTCTTATTTTTACCTGATTTGCTTCAAACTTCATCAGTGTAATGTCAATACACAGCAGATGTAGACCTATGACAGGATTTTTGATATTTGAAATATTGTTGCCATGGCAACAGGTCAAACTGTAATAATATTCTTGAGTGTTTTTGAGGCTCTTAACATGCTTCAAATTGCATGAAACTCGACACACACATCAATATTGTCAACCAGTAGACATGGACAAAGCCATAGAAATGGGCGTGGTGGAGGGGCTCAGTAGCGCCACCTTTTGACAAAAGTGGGGGGGTTAGTTTTTCCTATAGTCAAACTCGGTACACACATTATTCTCATCAAGCCAGACAATTTTCTAATTTACATTCATTAGCTCCGACCAACAGGAAGTCAGCTATTTTGGTTTGAATGTTAATTTTTTGAAAAAACAGGCTATGAATTTTATACTACTACTCCTACAGGGTTTATCCAATTTACACCAAGCTTTTTTTAACTTGTTGCGAACACATTGAAGTTGTTTAATTGCAAACGGATTTTGGATATCTCAAACGGTTTGGCCGTGGCGAGGCAACGAATTTATGGCGAGAAAAGGTGAAACAGGAAATGTGTTATAACTTCTGCATACATTGATTGATGTTTATGAAACTTCAGGAGTGTGTTGGTTGTAGTAGTCTGATCACATGGATGTAACTATTGTGAGTCAAAGTTATAGCGCCACCAAATGGCAGCAAGAAGTGTATCACTTTTAAAATGCTTTGAGATCACCCTCTTATTTTTACCTGATTTGCTTCAAACTTCATCAGTGTAATGCCAATACACAGCAGATGTAGACCTATGACAGGATTTTTGATATTTGAAATATTGTTGCCATGGCAACAGGTCAAACTGTAATAATATTCTTGAGTGTTTTTGAGGCTCTTAACATGCTTCAAATTGCATGAAACTCGACACACACATCAATATTGTCAACCAGTAGACATGGACAAAGCCATAGAAATGGGCGTGGTGGAGGGGCTCAGTAGCGCCACCTTTTGACAAAAGTGGGGGGGTTAGTTTTTCCTACAGTCACCAAACTCGGTACACATATTATTCTCATCAAGCCGGACAATTTTCTAATTTACATTCATTAGCTCCGACCAACAGGAAGTCAGCTATTTTGGTTTGAATGTTAATTTTTTGAAAAAACAGGCTATGAATTTTATACTACTACTCCTACAGGGTTTATCCAATTTACACCAAGCTTTTTTTAACTTGTTGCTAACACATTGAAGTTGTTTAATTGCAAACGGATTTTGGATATCTCAAACGGTTTGGTCGTGGCGAGGCAATGAATTTATGGCAAGAAAAGGGAAACAAAGTGTTATAACTTTTGCATACATTAATTGATTTTGATGAAACTTTGGCTTAGTCTTCGTTGTACAAGGCTGATCACATGGATTTGACTATTGTGATTCAAAGTCATAGCGCCACCAACTGGAAGCAGAAAATGTGTCACTTTCAGCATACATTGAGATCACCCTCTTATTTTTACCTGATTTGCTTCAAAATTCATCAGAATAATGTTAAAACTTGGCACATGTAATCCTTTGAAAATGGGCAGGGAGGAGGGGCTCTATAACGGCACCTTGTAGTGCAGTAAATGTGGAGTGAATTTGACATAGCCCTTTGATGTTTAACCGTTTTAAGTGCCTATTGCCCGCTGTGCACAGTTGCCCTGAAGCCACCGGGGTGGCGGTGCCACCGGGCTTGGGCCCGCCATCGCTGCTCGCAGCTATATTTATTATTATTTTTTTTTATTTTTTTTCCGTCTTCCGGGGCTTTTTGGGGGCCTTAACATGCTCAAAAACTCTTGAAAATTGGCACACACATTGGAATCCGCGGCCATTAGGACGCCGGAGAGGCTGGTACCCGGGCGTGGCAGGGGGGCTCGACAGCGCCCCCTTGAAAAAAGTCTGAAAATTTGGTCCATATATTAAACATGCTTGCACGTATTAGTATGAAACTCGGTACACATATAGACCTCATCGGGCCGAACAACTTTCGCGCTCTAAGTTAATCGCCACGCCAACAGGAAGTCAGCTATTAAGGGTTGTTTGAAAAACGCATGCTCTGGAATTTGATATACTCCTCCTAGACGATTAATCCGATCGCCACCAAACTCGGTCAGCATGAAGTCAAGACACTGATGATTAAAAATTGCCAGGGGATTTTTGATATCTCGAACGGTTTGGCCGTGGCGAGGCAACGAATTTATGGCGAGAAAAAGGAAACAGGAAATGTGTTATAACGTCTTAATACATATATTGATCTTTATGAAACTTCACGAGTGTGTTCGTTATAGGAGTCTGATCACATGGATGTGACTATTGTGAGTCAAAGTTATAGCGCCACCAACTGGCAGCAGGAAGTGTATCACTTTTTGAAATGTTTTGAGATCACCCTCTTATTTTTACCTGATTTGCTTCAAACTTCATCAGTGTAATGTCAATACACAGCAGATGTAGACCTATGACAGGATTTTTGATATTTGAAATATTGCTGCCATGGCAACAGGTCAAACTGTAATAATATTCTTGAGTGTTTTTGAGGCTCTTAACATGCTTCAAATTGCATGAAACTCGACACACACATCAATATTGTCAACCAGTAGACATGGACAAAGCCATAGAAATGGGCGTGGTGGAGGGGCTCAGTAGCGCCACCTTTTGACAAAAGTGGGGGGTTAGTTTTTCCTACAGTCACCAAACTCGGTACACATATTATTCTCATCAAGCCGGACAATTTTCTAATTTACATTCATTAGCTCCGACCAACAGGAAGTCAGCTATTTTGGTTTGAATGTTAATTTTTTGAAAAAACAGGCTATGAATTTTATACTACTACTCCTACAGGGTTTATCCAATTTACACCAAGCTTTTTTTAACTTGTTGCGAACACATTGAAGTTGTTTAATTGCAAACGGATTTTGGATATCTCAAACGGTTTGGCCGTGGCGAGGCAACGAATTTATGGCGAGAAAAGGGAAACAGGAAATGTGTTATAACTTCTGCATACATTGATTGATGTTTATGAAACTTCAGGAGTGTGTTGGTTGTAGTAGTCTGATCACATGGATGTAACTATTGTGAGTCAAAGTTATAGCGCCACCAAATGGCAGCAAGAAGTGTATCACTTTTAAAATGCTTTGAGATCACCCTCTTATTTTTACCTGATTTGCTTCAAACTTCATCAGTGTAATGTCAATACACAGCAGATGTAGACCTATGACAGGATTTTTGATATTTGAAATATTGTTGCCATGGCAACAGGTCAAACTGTAATAATATTCTTGAGTGTTTTTGAGGCTCTTAACATGCTTCAAATTGCATGAAACTCGACACACACATCAATATTGTCAACCAGTAGACATGGACAAAGCCATAGAAATGGGCGTGGTGGAGGGGCTCAGTAGCGCCACCTTTTGACAAAAGTGGGGGTTAGTTTTTCCTACAGTCACCAAACTCGGTACACATATTATTCTCATCAAGCCGGACAATTTTCTAATTTACATTCATTAGCTCCGACCAACAGGAAGTCAGCTATTTTGGTTTGAATGTTAATTTTTTGAAAAAACAGGCTATGAATTTTATACTACTACTCCTACAGGGTTTATCCAATTTACACCAAGCTTTTTTTAACTTGTTGCTAACACATTGAAGTTGTTTAATTGCAAACGGATTTTGGATATCTCAAACGGTTTGGCTGTGGCGAGGCAACGAATTTATGGCAAGAAAAGGGAAACAAAGTGTTATAACTTCTGCATACATTAATTGATTTTGATGAAACTTTGGCTTAGTCTTCGTTGTACAAGGCTGATCACATGGATTTGACTATTGTGATTCAAAGTCATAGCGCCACCAACTGGAAGCAGAAAATGTGTCACTTTCAGCATACATTGAGATCACCCTCTTATTTTTACCTGATTTGCTTCAAAATTCATCAGAATAATGTTAAAACTTGGCACATGTAATCCTTTGAAAATGGGCAGGGAGGAGGGGCTCTATAGCGGCACCTTGTAGTGCAGTAAATGTGGAGTGAATTTGACATAGTCCTTTGATGTTTAACCGTTTTAAGTGCCTATTGCCCGCTGTGCACAGTTGCCCTGAAGCCACCGGGGTGGCGGTGCCACCGGGCTTGGGCCCGCCATCGCTGCTCGCAGCTATATTTAGGGCCCAAGCGAAAATTCGCGCAGGGCCCTCTTGTTCTTCTAAGGATTATTATTATTATTTTTTTTTTATTTATTTTTTTTTTTTTCCGTCTTCCGGGGCTTTTTGGGGGCCTTAACATGCTCAAAAACTCTTGAAAATTGGCACACACATTGGAATCCGCGGCCATTAGGACGCCGGAGAGGCTGGTACCCGGGCGTGGCAGGGGGGCTCGACAGCGCCCCTTGAAAAAAGTCTGAAAATTTGGTCCATATATTAAACATGCTTGCACGTATTAGTATGAAACTCGGTACACATATAGACCCCATCGGGCCGAACAACTTTCGCGCTCTAAGTTAATCGCCACGCCAACAGGAAGTCAGCTATTAAGGGTTGTTTGAAAAACGCATGCTCTGGAATTTGATATACTCCTCCTAGACGATTAATCCGATCGCCACCAAACTCGGTCAGCATGAAGTCAAGACACTGATGATTAAAAATTGCCAGGGGATTTTTGATATCTCGAACGGTTTGGCCGTGGCGAGGCAACGAATTTATGGCGAGAAAAAGGAAACAGGAAATGTGTTATAACGTCTTAATACATATATTGATCTTTATGAAACTTCACGAGTGTGTTCGTTATAGGAGTCTGATCACATGGATGTGACTATTGTGAGTCAAAGTTATAGCGCCACCAACTGGCAGCAGGAAGTGTATCACTTTTTGAAATGTTTTGAGATCACCCTCTTATTTTTACCTGATTTGCTTCAAACTTCATCAGTGTAATGTCAATACACAGCAGATGTAGACCTATGACAGGATTTTTGATATTTGAAATATTGTTGCCATGGCAACAGGTCAAACTGTAATAATATTCTTGAGTGTTTTTGAGGCTCTTAACATGCTTCAAATTGCATGAAACTCGACACACACATCAATATTGTCAACCAGTAGACATGGACAAAGCCATAGAAATGGGCGTGGTGGAGGGGCTCAGTAGCGCCACCTTTTGACAAAAGTGGGGGTTAGTTTTTCCTACAGTCACCAAACTCGGTACACATATTATTCTCATCAAGCCGGACAATTTTCTAATTTACATTCATTAGCTCCGACCAACAGGAAGTCAGCTATTTTGGTTTGAATGTTAATTTTTTGAAAAAACAGGCTATGAATTTTATACTACTACTCCTACAGGGTTTATCCAATTTACACCAAGCTTTTTTTAACTTGTTGCGAACACATTGAAGTTGTTTAATTGCAAACGGATTTTGGATATCTCAAACGGTTTGGCCGTGGCGAGGCAACGAATTTATGGCGAGAAAAGGGAAACAGGAAATGTGTTATAACTTCTGCATACATTGATTGATGTTTATGAAACTTCAGGAGTGTGTTGGTTGTAGTAGTCTGATCACATGGATGTAACTATTGTGAGTCAAAGTTATAGCGCCACCAAATGGCAGCAAGAAGTGTATCACTTTTAAAATGCTTTGAGATCACCCTCTTATTTTTACCTGATTTGCTTCAAACTTCATCAGTGTAATGTCAATACACAGCAGATGTAGACCTATGACAGGATTTTTGATATTTGAAATATTGTTGCCATGGCAACAGGTCAAACTGTAATAATATTCTTGAGTGTTTTTGAGGCTCTTAACATGCTTCAAATTGCATGAAACTCGACACACACATCAATATTGTCAACCAGTAGACATGGACAAAGCCATAGAAATGGGCGTGGTGGAGGGGCTCAGTAGCGCCACCTTTTGACAAAAGTGGGGGGGGTTAGTTTTTCCTACAGTCACCAAACTCGGTACACATATTATTCTCATCAAGCCGGACAATTTTCTAATTTACATTCATTAGCTCCGACCAACAGGAAGTCAGCTATTTTGGTTTGAATGTTAATTTTTTGAAAAAACAGGCTATGAATTTTATACTACTACTCCTACAGGGTTTATCCAATTTACACCAAGCTTTTTTTAACTTGTTGCTAACACATTGAAGTTGTTTAATTGCAAACGGATTTTGGATATCTCAAACGGTTTGGCCGTGGCGAGGCAACAAATTTATGGCAAGAAAAGGGAAACAAAGTGTTATAACTTCTGCATACATTAATTGATTTTGATGAAACTTTGGCTTAGTCTTCGTTGTACAAGGCTGATCACATGGATTTGACTATTGTGATTCAAAGTCATAGCGCCACCAACTGGAAGCAGAAAATGTGTCACTTTCAGCATACATTGAGATCACCCTCTTATTTTTACCTGATTTGCTTCAAAATTCATCAGAATAATGTTAAAACTTGGCACATGTAATCCTTTGAAAATGGGCAGGGAGGAGGGGCTCTATAACGGCACCTTGTAGTGCAGTAAATGTGGAGTGAATTTGACATAGTCCTTTGATGTTTAACCGTTTTAAGTGCCTATTGCCCGCTGTGCACAGTTGCCCTGAAGCCACCGGGGTGGCGGTGCCACCGGGCTTGGGCCCGCCATCGCTGCTCGTTAGGGCCCAAGCGAAAATTCGCGCAGGGCCCTCTTGTTCTTCTAAGGATTATTATTATTTTTTTATTTTTTTTTTTTTCCGTCTTCCGGGGCTTTTTGGGGGCCTTAACATGCTCAAAAACTCTTGAAAATTGGCACACACATTGGAATCCGCGGCCATTAGGACGCCGGAGAGGCTGGTACCCGGGCGTGGCAGGGGGGCTCGACAGCGCCCCCTTGAAAAAAGTCTGAAAATTTGGTCCATATATTAAACATGCTTGCACGTATTAGTATGAAACTCGGTACACATATAGACCTCATCGGGCCGAACAACTTTCGCGCTCTAAGTTAATCGCCACGCCAACAGGAAGTCAGCTATTAAGGGTTGTTTGAAAAACGCATGCTCTGGAATTTGATATACTCCTCCTAGACGATTAATCCGATCGCCACCAAACTCGGTCAGCATGAAGTCAAGACACTGATGATTAAAAATTGCCAGGGGATTTTTGATATCTCGAACGGTTTGGCCGTGGCGAGGCAACGAATTTATGGCGAGAAAAAGGAAACAGGAAATGTGTTATAACGTCTTAATACATATATTGATCTTTATGAAACTTCACGAGTGTGTTCGTTATAGGAGTCTGATCACATGGATGTGACTATTGTGAGTCAAAGTTATAGCGCCACCAACTGGCAGCAGGAAGTGTATCACTTTTTGAAATGTTTTGAGATCACCCTCTTATTTTTACCTGATTTGCTTCAAACTTCATCAGTGTAATGTCAATACACAGCAGATGTAGACCTATGACAGGATTTTTGATATTTGAAATATTGTTGCCATGGCAACAGGTCAAACTGTAATAATATTCTTGAGTGTTTTTGAGGCTCTTAACATGCTTCAAATTGCATGAAACTCGACACACACATCAATATTGTCAACCAGTAGACATGGACAAAGCCATAGAAATGGACGTGGTGGAGGGGCTCAGTAGCGCCACCTTTTGACAAAAGTGGGGGGGTTAGTTTTTCCTACAGTCACCAAACTCGGTACACATATTATTCTCATCAAGCCAGACAATTTTCTAATTTACATTCATTAGCTCCGACCAACAGGAAGTCAGCTATTTTGGTTTGAATGTTAATTTTTTGAAAAAACAGGCTATGAATTTTATACTACTACTCCTACAGGGTTTATCCAATTTACACCAAGCTTTTTTTAACTTGTTGCGAACACATTGAAGTTGTTTAATTGCAAACGGATTTTGGATATCTCAAACGGTTTGGCCGTGGCGAGGCAACGAATTTATGGCGAGAAAAGGGAAACAGGAAATGTGTTATAACTTCTGCATACATTGATTGATGTTTATGAAACTTCAGGAGTGTGTTGGTTGTAGTAGTCTGATCACATGGATGTAACTATTGTGAGTCAAAGTTATAGCGCCACCAAATGGCAGCAAGAAGTGTATCGCTTTTAAAATGCTTTGAGATCAACCTCTTATTTTTACCTGATTTGCTTCAAACTTCATCAGTGTAATGTCAATACACAGCAGATGTAGACCTATGACAGGATTTTTGATATTTGAAATATTGTTGCCATGGCAACAGGTCAAACTGTAATAATATTCTTGAGTGTTTTTGAGGCTCTTAACATGCTTCAAATTGCATGAAACTCGACACACACATCAATATTGTCAACCAGTAGACATGGACAAAGCCATAGAAATGGGCGTGGTGGAGGGGCTCAGTAGCGCCACCTTTTGACAAAAGTGGGGGGGTTAGTTTTTCCTACAGTCACCAAACTCGGTACACATATTATTCTCATCAAGCTGGACAATTTTCTAATTTACATTCATTAGCTCCGACCAACAGGAAGTCAGCTATTTTGGTTTGAATGTTAATTTTTTGAAAAAACAGGCTATGAATTTTATACTACTACTCCTACAGGGTTTATCCAATTTACACCAAGCTTTTTTTAACTTGTTGCTAACACATTGAAGTTGTTTAATTGCAAACGGATTTTGGATATCTCAAACGGTTTGGCCGTGGCGAGGCAACGATTTTATGGCAAGAAAAGGGAAACAAAGTGTTATAACTTCTGCATACATTAATTGATTTTGATGAAACTTTGGCTTAGTCTTCGTTGTACAAGGCTGATCACATGGATTTGACTATTGTGATTCAAAGTCATAGCGCCACCAACTGGAAGCAGAAAATGTGTCACTTTCAGCATACATTGAGATCACCCTCTTATTTTTACCTGATTTGCTTCAAAATTCATCAGAATAATGTTAAAACTTGGCACATTTAATCCTTTGAAAATGGGCAGGGAGGAGGGGCTCTATAACGGCACCTTGTAGTGCAGTAAATGTGGAGTGAATTTGACATAGTCCTTTGATGTTTAACCGTTTTAAGTGCCTATTGCCCGCTGTGCACAGTTGCCCTGAAGCCACCGGGGTGGCGGTGCCACCGGGCTTGGGCCCGCCATCGCTGCTCGTTAGGGCCCAAGCGAAAATTCGCGCAGGGCCCTCTTGTTCTTCTAAGGATTATTAGGGCCCAAGCGAAAATTCGCGCAGGGCCCTCTTGTTCTTCTAAGGATTATTATTAGGGCCCAAGCGAAAATTCGCGCAGGGCCCTCTTGTTCTTCTAAGGATTATTATTATTTTTTTTTTTTTTTTTTTTTTTTTTAAGTCTTACGGGGCTTTTTGGGGGCCTTAACATGCTCAAAAACTCTTGAAAATTGGCACACACATTGGAATCCGCGGCCATTAGGACGCCGGAGAGGCTGGTACCCGGGCGTGGCAGGGGGGCTCGACAGCGCCCCCTTGAAAAAAGTCTGAAAATTTGGTCCATATATTAAACATGCTTGCACGTATTAGTATGAAACTCGGTACACATATAGACCTCATCGGGCCGAACAACTTTCGCGCTCTAAGTTAATCGCCACGCCAACAGGAAGTCAGCTATTAAGGGTTGTTTGAAAAACGCATGCTCTGGAATTTGATATACTCCTCCTAGACGATTAATCCGATCGCCACCAAACTCGGTCAGCATGAAGTCAAGACACTGATGATTAAAAATTGCCAGGGGATTTTTGATATCTCGAACGGTTTGGCCGTGGCGAGGCAACGAATTTATGGCGAGAAAAAGGAAACAGGAAATGTGTTATAACGTCTTAATACAAATATTGATCTTTATGAAACTTCACGAGTGTGTTCGTTATAGGAGTCTGATCACATGGATGTGACTATTGTGAGTCAAAGTTATAGCGCCACCAACTGGCAGCAGGAAGTGTATCACTTTTTGAAATGTTTTGAGATCACCCTCTTATTTTTACCTGATTTGCTTCAAACTTCATCAGTGTAATGTCAATACACAGCAGATGTAGACCTATGACAGGATTTTTGATATTTGAAATATTGTTGCCATGGCAACAGGTCAAACTGTAATAATATTCTTGAGTGTTTTTGAGGCTCTTAACATGCTTCAAATTGCATGAAACTCGACACACACATCAATATTGTCAACCAGTAGACATGGACAAAGCCATAGAAATGGACGTGGTGGAGGGGCTCAGTAGCGCCACCTTTTGACAAAAGTGGGGGTTAGTTTTTCCTACAGTCACCAAACTCGGTACACATATTATTCTCATCAAGCCAGACAATTTTCTAATTTACATTCATTAGCTCCGACCAACAGGAAGTCAGCTATTTTGGTTTGAATGTTAATTTTTTGAAAAAACAGGCTATGAATTTTATACTACTACTCCTACAGGGTTTATCCAATTTACACCAAGCTTTTTTTAACTTGTTGCGAACACATTGAAGTTGTTTAATTGCAAACGGATTTTGGATATCTCAAACGGTTTGGCCGTGGCGAGGCAACGAATTTATGGCGAGAAAAGGGAAACAGGAAAAGTGTTATAACTTCTGCATACATTGATTGATGTTTATGAAACTTCAGGAGTGTGTTGGTTGTAGTAGTCTGATCACATGGATGTAACTATTGTGAGTCAAAGTTATAGCGCCACCAAATGGCAGCAAGAAGTGTATCGCTTTTAAAATGCTTTGAGATCACCCTCTTATTTTTACCTGATTTGCTTCAAACTTCATCAGTGTAATGTCAATACACAGCAGATGTAGACCTATGACAGGATTTTTGATATTTGAAATATTGTTGCCATGGCAACAGGTCAAACTGTAATAATATTCTTGAGTGTTTTTGAGGCTCTTAACATGCTTCAAATTGCATGAAACTCGACACACACATCAATATTGTCAACCAGTAGACATGGACAAAGCCATAGAAATGGGCGTGGTGGAGGGGCTCAGTAGCGCCACCTTTTGACAAAAGTGGGGGGATTAGTTTTTCCTACAGTCACCAAACTCGGTACACATATTATTCTCATCAAGCCGGACAATTTTCTAATTTACATTCATTAGCTCCGACCAACAGGAAGTCAGCTATTTTGGTTTGAATGTTAATTTTTTGAAAAAACAGGCTATGAATTTTATACTACTACTCCTACAGGGTTTATCCAATTTACACCAAGCTTTTTTTAACTTGTTGCTAACACATTGAAGTTGTTTAATTGCAAACGGATTTTGGATATCTCAAACGGTTTGGCCGTGGCGAGGCAACAAATTTATGGCAAGAAAAGGGAAACAAAGTGTTATAACTTCTGCATACATTAATTGATTTTGATGAAACTTTGGCTTAGTCTTCGTTGTACAAGGCTGATCACATGGATTTGACTATTGTGATTCAAAGTCATAGCGCCACCAACTGGAAGCAGAAAATGTGTCACTTTCAGCATACATTGAGATCACCCTCTTATTTTTACCTGATTTGCTTCAAAATTCATCAGAATAATGTTAAAACTTGGCACATGTAATCCTTTGAAAATGGGCAGGGAGGAGGGGCTCTATAGCGGCACCTTGTAGTGCAGTAAATGTGGAGTGAATTTGACATAGTCCTTTGATGTTTAACCGTTTTAAGTGCCTATTGCCCGCTGTGCACAGTTGCCCTGAAGCCACCGGGGTGGCGGTGCCACCGGGCTTGGGCCCGCCATCGCTGCTCGCAGCTATATTTATTTATTTTATTTTTTTATTTTTTTTTTTTTTTCCGTCTTCCGGGGCTTTTTGGGGGCCTTAACATGCTCAAAAACTCTTGAAAATTGGCACACACATTGGAATCCGCGGCCATTAGGACGCCGGAGAGGCTGGTACCCGGGCGTGGCAGGGGGGCTCGACAGCGCCCCCTTGAAAAAAAGTCTGAAAATTTGGTCCATATATTAAACATGCTTGCACGTATTAGTATGAAACTCGGTACACATATAGACCTCATCGGGCCGAACAACTTTCGCGCTCTAAGTTAATCGCCACGCCAACAGGAAGTCAGCTATTAAGGGTTGTTTGAAAAACGCATGCTCTGGAATTTGATATACTCCTCCTAGACGATTAATCCGATCGCCACCAAACTCGGTCAGCATGAAGTCAAGACACTGATGATTAAAAATTGCCAGGGGATTTTTGATATCTCGAACGGTTTGGCCGTGGCGAGGCAACGAATTTATGGCGAGAAAAAGGAAACAGGAAATGTGTTATAACGTCTTAATACATATATTGATCTTTATGAAACTTCACGAGTGTGTTCGTTATAGGAGTCTGATCACATGGATGTGACTATTGTGAGTCAAAGTTATAGCGCCACCAACTGGCAGCAGGAAGTGTATCACTTTTTGAAATGTTTTGAGATCACCCTCTTATTTTTACCTGATTTGCTTCAAACTTCATCAGTGTAATGTCAATACACAGCAGATGTAGACCTATGACAGGATTTTTGATATTTGAAATATTGTTGCCATGGCAACAGGTCAAACTGTAATAATATTCTTGAGTGTTTTTGAGGCTCTTAACATGCTTCAAATTGCATGAAACTCGACACACACATCAATATTGTCAACCAGTAGACATGGACAAAGCCATAGAAATGGGCGTGGTGGAGGGGCTCAGTAGCGCCACCTTTTGACAAAAGTGGGGGGGTTAGTTTTTCCTACAGTCACCAAACTCGGTACACATATTATTCTCATCAAGCCGGACAATTTTCTAATTTACATTCATTAGCTCCGACCAACAGGAAGTCAGCTATTTTGGTTTGAATGTTAATTTTTTGAAAAAACAGGCTATGAATTTTATACTACTACTCCTACAGGGTTTATCCAATTTACACCAAGCTTTTTTTAACTTGTTGCGAACACATTGAAGTTGTTTAATTGCAAACGGATTTTGGATATCTCAAACGGTTTGGCCGTGGCGAGGCAACGAATTTATGGCGAGAAAAGGGAAACAGGAAATGTGTTATAACTTCTGCATACATTGATTGATGTTTATGAAACTTCAGGAGTGTGTTGGTTGTAGTAGTCTGATCACATGGATGTAACTATTGTGAGTCAAAGTTATAGCGCCACCAAATGGCAGCAAGAAGTGTATCACTTTTAAAATGCTTTGAGATCACCCTCTTATTTTTACCTGATTTGCTTCAAACTTCATCAGTGTAATGTCAATACACAGCAGATGTAGACCTATGACAGGATTTTTGATATTTGAAATATTGTTGCCATGGCAACAGGTCAAACTGTAATAATATTCTTGAGTGTTTTTGAGGCTCTTAACATGCTTCAAATTGCATGAAACTCGACACACACATCAATATTGTCAACCAGTAGACATGGACAAAGCCATAGAAATGGGCGTGGTGGAGGGGCTCAGTAGCGCCACCTTTTGACAAAAGTGGGGGGGTTAGTTTTTCCTACAGTCACCAAACTCGGTACACATATTATTCTCATCAAGCCGGACAATTTTCTAATTTACATTCATTAGCTCCGACCAACAGGAAGTCAGCTATTTTGGTTTGAATGTTAATTTTTTGAAAAAACAGGCTATGAATTTTATACTACTACTCCTACAGGGTTTATCCAATTTACACCAAGCTTTTTTTAACTTGTTGCTAACACATTGAAGTTGTTTAATTGCAAACGGATTTTGGATATCTCAAACGGTTTGGCCGTGGCGAGGCAACGAATTTATGGCAAGAAAAGGGAAACAAAGTGTTATAACTTCTGCATACATTAATTGATTTTGATGAAACTTTGGCTTAGTCTTCGTTGTACAAGGCTGATCACATGGATTTGACTATTGTGATTCAAAGTCATAGCGCCACCAACTGGAAGCAGAAAATGTGTCACTTTCAGCATACATTGAGATCACCCTCTTATTTTTACCTGATTTGCTTCAAAATTCATCAGAATAATGTTAAAACTTGGCACATGTAATCCTTTGAAAATGGGCAGGGAGGAGGGGCTCTATAACGGCACCTTGTAGTGCAGTAAATGTGGAGTGAATTTGACATAGTCCTTTGATGTTTAACCGTTTTAAGTGCCTATTGCCCGCTGTGCACAGTTGCCCTGAAGCCACCGGGGTGGCGGTGCCACCGGGCTTGGGCCCGCCATCGCTGCTCGCAGCTATATTTATTATTATTTTTTTTTTTATTTTTTTTTTTCCGTCTTCCGGGGCTTTTTGGGGGCCTTAACATGCTCAACAACTCTTGAAAATTGGCACACACATTGGAATCCGCGGCCATTAGGACGCCGGAGAGGCTGGTACCCGGGCGTGGCAGGGGGGCTCGACAGCGCCCCCTTGAAAAAAGTCTGAAAATTTGGTCCATATATTAAACATGCTTGCACGTATTAGTATGAAACTCGGTACACATATAGACCTCATCGGGCCGAACAACTTTCGCGCTCTAAGTTAATCGCCACGCCAACAGGAAGTCAGCTATTAAGGGTTGTTTGAAAAACGCATGCTCTGGAATTTGATATACTCCTCCTAGACGATTAATCCGATCGCCACCAAACTCGGTCAGCATGAAGTCAAGACACTGATGATTAAAAATTGCCAGGGGATTTTTGATATCTCGAACGGTTTGGCCGTGGCGAGGCAACGAATTTATGGCGAGAAAAAGGAAACAGGAAATGTGTTATAACGTCTTAATACATATATTGATCTTTATGAAACTTCACGAGTGTGTTCGTTATAGGAGTCTGATCACATGGATGTGACTATTGTGAGTCAAAGTTATAGCGCCACCAACTGGCAGCAGGAAGTGTATCACTTTTTGAAATGTTTTGAGATCACCCTCTTATTTTTACCTGATTTGCTTCAAACTTCATCAGTGTAATGTCAATACACAGCAGATGTAGACCTATGACAGGATTTTTGATATTTGAAATATTGTTGCCATGGCAACAGGTCAAACTGTAATAATATTCTTGAGTGTTTTTGAGGCTCTTAACATGCTTCAAATTGCATGAAACTCGACACACACATCAATATTGTCAACCAGTAGACATGGACAAAGCCATAGAAATGGGCGTGGTGGAGGGGCTCAGTAGCGCCACCTTTTGACAAAAGTGGGGGGGTTAGTTTTTCCTACAGTCACCAAACTCGGTACACATATTATTCTCATCAAGCCGGACAATTTTCTAATTTACATTCATTAGCTCCGACCAACAGGAAGTCAGCTATTTTGGTTTGAATGTTAATTTTTTGAAAAAACAGGCTATGACTTTTGTACTACTACTCCTACAGGGTTTATCCAATTTACACCAAGCTTTTTTAACTTGTTGCGAACACATTGAAGTTGTTTAATTGCTAAAGGATTTTGGATATCTCAAACGGTTTGGCCGTGGCGAGGCAACGAATTTATGGCGAGAAAAGGGAAACAGGAAATGTGTTATAACTTCTGCATACATTGATTGATGTTTATGAAACTTCAGGAGTGTGTTGGTTGTAGTAGTCTGATCACATGGATGTAACTATTGTGAGTCAAAGTTATAGCGCCACCAAATGGCAGCAAGAAGTGTATAACTTTTAAAATGCTTTGAGATCACCCTCTTATTTTTACCTGATTTGCTTCAAACTTCATCAGTGTAATGTCAATACACAGCAGATGTAGACCTATGACAGGATTTTTGATATTTGAAATATTGTTGCCATGGCAACAGGTCAAACTGTAATAATATTCTTGAGTGTTTTTGAGGCTCTTAACATGCTTCAAATTGCATGAAACTCGACACACACATCAATATTGTCAACCAGTAGACATGGACAAAGCCATAGAAATGGGCGTGGTGGAGGGGCTCAGTAGCGCCACCTTTTGACAAAAGTTGGGGGGGTTAGTTTTTCCTACAGTCACCAAACTCGGTACACATATTATTCTCATCAAGCCGGACAATTTTCTAATTTACATTCATTAGCTCCGACCAACAGGAAGTCAGCTATTTTGGTTTGAATGTTAATTTTTTGAAAAAACAGGCTATGAATTTTATACTACTACTCCTACAGGGTTTATCCAATTTACACCAAGCTTTTTTAACTTGTTGCTAACACATTGAAGTTGTTTAATTGCAAACGGATTTTGGATATCTCAAACGGTTTGGCCGTGGCGAGGCAACGAATTTATGGCAAGAAAAGGGAAACAAAGTGTTATAACTTCTGCATACATTAATTGATTTTGATGAAACTTTGGCTTAGTCTTCGTTGTACAAGGCTGATCACATGGATTTGACTATTGTGATTCAAAGTCATAGCGCCACCAACTGGAAGCAGAAAATGTGTCACTTTCAGCATACATTGAGATCACCCTCTTATTTTTACCTGATTTGCTTCAAAATTCATCAGAATAATGTTAAAACTTGGCACATGTAATCCTTTGAAAATGGGCAGGGAGGAGGGGCTCTATAACGGCACCTTGTAGTGCAGTAAATGTGGAGTGAATTTGACATAGTCCTTTGATGTTTAACCGTTTTAAGTGCCTATTGCCCGCTGTGCACAGTTGCCCTGAAGCCACCGGGGTGGCGGTGCCACCGGGCTTGGGCCCGCCATCGCTGCTCGCAGCTATATTTATTATTTTTTTTTTTTTTTTTTTTTTTTTTTCCGTCTTCCGGGGCTTTTTGGGGGCCTTAACATGCTCAAAAACTCTTGAAAATTGGCACACACATTGGAATCCGCGGCCATTAGGACGCCGGAGAGGCTGGTACCCGGGCGTGGCATGGGGGCTCGACAGCGCCCCCTTTAAAAAAAGTCTGAAAATTTGGTCCATATATTAAACATGCTTGCACGTATTAGTATGAAACTCGGTACACATATAGACCTCATCGGGCCGAACAACTTTCGCGCTCTAAGTTAATCGCCACGCCAACAGGAAGTCAGCTATTAAGGGTTGTTTGAAAAACGCATGCTCTGGAATTTGATATACTCCTCCTAGACGATTAATCCGATCGCCACCAAACTCGGTCAGCATGAAGTCAAGACACTGATGATTAAAAATTGCCAGGGGATTTTTGATATCTCGAACGGTTTGGCCGTGGCGAGGCAACGAATTTATGGCGAGAAAAAGGAAACAGGAAATGTGTTATAACGTCTTAATACATATATTGATCTTTATGAAACTTCACGAGTGTGTTCGTTATAGGAGTCTGATCACATGGATGTGACTATTGTGAGTCAAAGTTATAGCGCCACCAACTGGCAGCAGGAAGTGTATCACTTTTTGAAATGTTTTGAGATCACCCTCTTATTTTTACCTGATTTGCTTCAAACTTCATCAGTGTAATGTCAATACACAGCAGATGTAGACCTATGACAGGATTTTTGATATTTGAAATATTGTTGCCATGGCAACAGGTCAAACTGTAATAATATTCTTGAGTGTTTTTGAGGCTCTTAACATGCTTCAAATTGCATGAAACTCGACACACACATCAATATTGTCAACCAGTAGACATGGACAAAGCCATAGAAATGGGCGTGGTGGAGGGGCTCAGTAGCGCCACCTTTTGACAAAAGTGGGGGTTAGTTTTTCCTACAGTCACCAAACTCGGTACACATATTATTCTCATCAAGCCGGACAATTTTCTAATTTACATTCATTAGCTCCGACCAACAGGAAGTCAGCTATTTTGGTTTGAATGTTAATTTTTTGAAAAAACAGGCTATGAATTTTATACTACTACTCCTACAGGGTTTATCCAATTTACACCAAGCTTTTTTTAACTTGTTGTGAACACATTGAAGTTGTTTAATTGCAAACGGATTTTGGATATCTCAAACGGTTTGGCCGTGGCGAGGCAACGAATTTATGGCGAGAAAAGGGAAACAGGAAATGTGTTATAACTTCTGCATACATTGATTGATGTTTATGAAACTTCAGGAGTGTGTTGGTTGTAGTAGTCTGATCACATGGATGTAACTATTGTGAGTCAAAGTTATAGCGCCACCAAATGGCAGCAAGAAGTGTATCACTTTTAAAATGCTTTGAGATCACCCTCTTATTTTTACCTGATTTGCTTCAAACTTCATCAGTGTAATGTCAATACACAGCAGATGTAGACCTATGACAGGATTTTTGATATTTGAAATATTGTTGCCATGGCAACAGGTCAAACTGTAATAATATTCTTGAGTGTTTTTGAGGCTCTTAACATGCTTCAAATTGCATGAAACTCGACACACACATCAATATTGTCAACCAGTAGACATGGACAAAGCCATAGAAATGGGCGTGGTGGAGGGGCTCAGTGGCGCCACCTTTTGACAAAAGTGGGGGTTAGTTTTTCCTACAGTCACCAAACTCGGTACACATATTATTCTCATCAAGCCGGACAATTTTCTAATTTACATTCATTAGCTCCGACCAACAGGAAGTCAGCTATTTTGGTTTGAATGTTAATTTTTTTTAAAAAACAGGCTATGAATTTTATACTACTACTCCTACAGGGTTTATCCAATTTACACTAAGCTTTTTTTAACTTGTTGCTAACACATTGAAGTTGTTTAATTGCAAACGGATTTTGGATATCTCAAACGGTTTGGCCGTGGCGAGGCAACGAATTTATGGCAAGAAAAGGGAAACAAAGTGTTATAACTTCTGCATACATTAATTGATTTTGATGAAACTTTGGCTTAGTCTTCGTTGTACAAGGCTGATCGCATGGATTTGACTATTGTGATTCAAAGTCATAGCGCCACCAACTGGAAGTAGAAAATGTGTCACTTTCAGCATACATTGAGATCACCCTCTTATTTTTACCTGATTTGCTTCAAAATTCATCAGAATAATGTTAAAACTTGGCACATGTAATCCTTTGAAAATGGGCAGGGAGGAAGGGGTCTATAGCGGCACCTTGTAGTGCAGTAAATGTGGAGTGAATTTGACATAGTCCTTTGATGTTTAACCGTTTTAAGTGCCTATTGCCCGCTGTGCACAGCTGCCCTGAAGCCACCGGGGTGGCGGTGCCACCGGGCTTGGGCCCGCCATCGCTGCTCGCAGCTATATTTAGGGCCCAAGCGAAAATTCGCGCAGGGCCCTCTTGTTCTTCTAAGGATTATTATTATTATTTTTTTTTTATTTTTTTTTTTTCCGTCTTCCGGGGCTTTTTGGGGGCCTTAACATGCTCAAAAACTCTTGAAAATTGGCACACACATTGGAATCCGCGGCCATTAGGACGCCGGAGAGGCTGGTACCCGGGCGTGGCAGGGGGGCTCGACAGCGCCCCCTTGAAAAAAGTCTGAAAATTTGGTCCATATATTAAACATGCTTGCACGTATTAGTATGAAACTCGGTACACATATAGACCTCATCGGGCCGAACAACTTTCGCGCTCTAAGTTAATCGCCACGCCAACAGGAAGTCAGCTATTAAGGGTTGTTTGAAAAACGCATGCTCTGGAATTTGATATACTCCTCCTAGACGATTAATCCGATCGCCACCAAACTCGGTCAGCATGAAGTCAAGACACTGATGATTAAAAATTGCCAGGGGATTTTTGATATCTCGAACGGTTTGGCCGTGGCGAGGCAACGAATTTATGGCGAGAAAAAGGAAACAGGAAATGTGTTATAACGTCTTAATACATATATTGATCTTTATGAAACTTCACGAGTGCGTTCGTTATAGGAGTCTGATCACATGGATGTGACTATTGTGAGTCAAAGTTATAGCGCCACCAACTGGCAGCAGGAAGTGTATCACTTTTTGAAATGTTTTGAGATCACCCTCTTATTTTTACCTGATTTGCTTCAAACTTCATCAGTGTAATGTCAATACACAGCAGATGTAGACCTATGACAGGATTTTTGATATTTGAAATATTGTTGCCATGGCAACAGGTCAAACTGTAATAATATTCTTGAGTGTTTTTGAGGCTCTTAACATGCTTCAAATTGCATGAAACTCGACACACACATCAATATTGTCAACCAGTAGACATGGACAAAGCCATAGAAATGGGCGTGGTGGAGGGGCTCAGTAGCGCCACCTTTTGACAAAAGTGGGGGTTAGTTTTTCCTACAGTCACCAAACTCGGTACACATATTATTCTCATCAAGCCGGACAATTTTCTAATTTACATTCATTAGCTCCGACCAACAGGAAGTCAGCTATTTTGGTTTGAATGTTAATTTTTTGAAAAAACAGGCTATGAATTTTATACTACTACTCCTACAGGGTTTATCCAATTTACACCAAGCTTTTTTTAACTTGTTGCTAACACATTGAAGTTGTTTAATTGCAAACGGATTTTGGATATCTCAAACGGTTTGGCCGTGGCGAGGCAACGAATTTATGGCAAGAAAAGGGAAACAAAGTGTTATAACTTCTGCATACATTAATTGATTTTGATGAAACTTTGGCTTAGTCTTCGTTGTACAAGGCTGATCACATGGATTTGACTATTGTGATTCAAAGTCATAGCGCCACCAACTGGAAGCAGAAAATGTGTCACTTTCAGCATACATTGAGATCACCCTCTTATTTTTACCTGATTTGCTTCAAAATTCATCAGAATAATGTTAAAACTTGGCACATGTAATCCTTTGAAAATGGGCAGGGAGGAGGGGCTCTATAACGGCACCTTGTAGTGCAGTAAATGTGGAGTGAATTTGACATAGTCCTTTGATGTTTAACCGTTTTAAGTGCCTATTGCCCGCTGTGCACAGTTGCCCTGAAGCCACCGGGGTGGCGGTGCCACCGGGCTTGGGCCCGCCATCGCTGCTCGCAGCTATATTTAGGGCCCAAGCGAAAATTCGCGCAGGGCCCTCTTGTTCTTCTAAGGATTATTATTATTTTTTTTTTTTTTTTTCCGTCTTCCGGGGCTTTTTGGGGGCCTTAACATGCTCAAAAACTCTTGAAAATTGGCACACACATTGGAATCCGCGGCCATTAGGACGCCGGAGAGGCTGGTACCCGGGCGTGGCAGGGGGGCTCGACAGCGCCCCCTTGAAAAAAGTCTGAAAATTTGGTCCATATATTAAACATGCTTGCACGTATTAGTATGAAACTCGGTACACATATAGACCTCATCGGGCCGAACAACTTTCGCGCTCTAAGTTAATCGCCACGCCAACAGGAAGTCAGCTATTAAGGGTTGTTTGAAAAACGCATGCTCTGGAATTTGATATACTCCTCCTAGACGATTAATCCGATCGCCACCGAACTCGGTCAGCATGAAGTCAAGACACTGATGATTAAAAATTGCCAGGGGATTTTTGATATCTCGAACGGTTTGGCGGTGGCGAGGCAACGAATTTATGGCGAGAAAAAGGAAACAGGAAATGTGTTATAACGTCTTAATACATATATTGATCTTTATGAAACTTCACGAGTGCGTTCGTTATAGGAGTCTGATCACATGGATGTGACTATTGTGCGTCAAAGTTATAGCGCCACCAACTGGCAGCAGGAAGTGTATCACTTTTTGAAATGTTTTGAGATCACCCTCTTATTTTTACCTGATTTGCTTCAAACTTCATCAGTGTAATGTCAATACACAGCAGATGTAGACCTATGACAGGATTTTTGATATTTGAAATATTGTTGCCATGGCAACAGGTCAAACTGTAATAATATTCTTGAGTGTTTTTGAGGCTCTTAACATGCTTCAAATTGCATGAAACTCGACACACACATCAATATTGTCAACCAGTAGACATGGACAAAGCCATAGAAATGGGCGTGGTGGAGGGGCTCAGTAGCGCCACCTTTTGACAAAAGTGGGGGTTAGTTTTTCCTACAGTCACCAAACTCGGTACACATATTATTCTCATCAAGCCGGACAATTTTCTAATTTACATTCATTAGCTCCGACCAACAGGAAGTCAGCTATTTTGGTTTGAATGTTAATTTTTTGAAAAAACAGGCTATGAATTTTATACTACTACTCCTACAGAGTTTATCCAATTTACACCAAGCTTTTTTAACTTGTTGCGAACACATTGAAGTTGTTTAATTGCAAACGGATTTTGGATATCTCAAACGGTTTGGCCGTGGCGAGGCAACGAATTTATGGCGAGAAAAGGGAAACAGGAAATGTGTTATAACTTCTGCATACATTGATTGATGTTTATGAAACTTCAGGAGTGTGTTGGTTGTAGTAGTCTGATCACATGGATGTAACTATTGTGAGTCAAAGTTATAGCGCCACCAAATGGCAGCAAGAAGTGTATCACTTTTAAAATGCTTTGAGATCACCCTCTTATTTTTACCTGATTTGCTTCAAACTTCATCAGTGTAATGTCAATACACAGCAGATGTAGACCTATGACAGGATTTTTGATATTTGAAATATTGTTGCCATGGCAACAGGTCAAACTGTAATAATATTCTTGAGTGTTTTTGAGGCTCTTAACATGCTTCAAATTGCATGAAACTCGACACACACATCAATATTGTCAACCAGTAGACATGGACAAAGCCATAGAAATGGGCGTGGTGGAGGGGCTCAGTAGCGCCACCTTTTGACAAAAGTGGGGGTTAGTTTTTCCTACAGTCACCAAACTCGGTACACATATTATTCTCATCAAGCCGGACAATTTTCTAATTTACATTCATTAGCTCCGACCAACAGGAAGTCAGCTATTTTGGTTTGAATGTTAATTTTTTGAAAAAACAGGCTATGAATTTTATACTACTACTCCTACAGGGTTTATCCAATTTACACCAAGCTTTTTTTAACTTGTTGCTAACACATTGAAGTTGTTTAATTGCAAACGGATTTTGGATATCTCAAACGGTTTGGCCGTGGCGAGGCAACGAATTTATGGCAAGAAAAGGGAAACAAAGTGTTATAACTTCTGCATACATTAATTGATTTTGATGAAACTTTGGCTTAGTCTTCGTTGTACAAGGCTGATCACATGGATTTGACTATTGTGATTCAAAGTCATAGCGCCACCAACTGGAAGCAGAAAATGTGTCACTTTCAGCATACATTGAGATCACCCTCTTATTTTTACCTGATTTGCTTCAAAATTCATCAGAATAATGTTAAAACTTGGCACATGTAATCCTTTGAAAATGGGCAGGGAGGAGGGGCTCTATAGCGGCACCTTGTAGTGCAGTAAATGTGGAGTGAATTTAACATAGTCCTTTGATGTTTAACCGTTTTAAGTGCCTATTGCCCGCTGTGCACAGTTGCCCTGAAGCCACCGGGGTGGCGGTGCCACCGGGCTTGGGCCCGCCATCGCTGCTCGCAGCTATATTTATTATTATTATTATTTTTTTATTTTTTTTTTTTCGTCTTCCGGGGCTTTTTGGGGGCCTTAACATGCTCAAAAACTCTTGAAAATTGGCACACACATTGGAATCCGCGGCCATTAGGACGCCGGAGAGGCTGGTACCCGGGCGTGGCAGGGGGGCTCGACAGCGCCCCCTTGAAAAAAGTCTGAAAATTTGGTCCATATATTAAACATGCTTGCACGTATTAGTATGAAACTCGGTACACATATAGACCTCATCGGGCCGAACAACTTTTGCGCTCTAAGTTAATCGCCACGCCAACAGGAAGTCAGCTATTAAGGGTTGTTTGAAAAACGCATGCTCTGGAATTTGATATACTCCTCCTAGACGATTAATCCGATCGCCACCAAACTCGGTCAGCATGAAGTCAAGACACTGATGATTAAAAATTGCCAGGGGATTTTTGATATCTCGAACGGTTTGGCCGTGGCGAGGCAACGAATTTATGGCGAGAAAAAGGAAACAGGAAATGTGTTATAACGTCTTAATACATATATTGATCTTTATGAAACTTCACGAGTGTGTTCGTTATAGGAGTCTGATCACATGGATGTGACTATTGTGAGTCAAAGTTATAGCGCCACCAACTGGCAGCAGGAAGTGTATCACTTTTTGAAATGTTTTGAGATCACCCTCTTATTTTTACCTGATTTGCTTCAAACTTCATCAGTGTAATGTCAATACACAGCAGATGTAGACCTATGACAGGATTTTTGATATTTGAAATATTGTTGCCATGGCAACAGGTCAAACTGTAATAATATTCTTGAGTGTTTTTGAGGCTCTTAACATGCTTCAAATTGCATGAAACTCGACACACACATCAATATTGTCAACCAGTAGACATGGACAAAGCCATAGAAATGGGCGTGGTGGAGGGGCTCAGTAGCGCCACCTTTTGACAAAAGTGGGGGGGTTAGTTTTTCCTACAGTCACCAAACTCGGTACACATATTATTCTCATCAAGCCGGACAATTTTCTAATTTAAATTCATTAGCTCCGACCAACAGGAACTCAGCTATTTTGGTTTGAATGTTAATTTTTTGAAAAAACAGGCTATGAATTTTATACTACTACTCCTACAGGGTTTATCCAATTTACACCAAGCTTTTTTTAACTTGTTGTGAACACATTGAAGTTGTTTAATTGCAAACGGATTTTGGATATCTCAAACGGTTTGGCCGTGGCGAGGCAACGAATTTATGGCGAGAAAAGGGAAACAGGAAATGTGTTATAACTTCTGCATACATTGATTGATGTTTATGAAACTTCAGGAGTGTGTTGGTTGTAGTAGTCTGATCACATGGATGTAACTATTGTGAGTCAAAGTTATAGCGCCACCAAATGGCAGCAAGAAGTGTATCACTTTTAAAATGCTTTGAGATCACCCTCTTATTTTTACCTGATTTGCTTCAAACTTCATCAGTGTAATGTCAATACACAGCAGATGTAGACCTATGACAGGATTTTTGATATTTGAAATATTGTTGCCATGGCAACAGGTCAAACTGTAATAATATTCTTGAGTGTTTTTGAGGCTCTTAACATGCTTCAAATTGCATGAAACTCGACACACACATCAATATTGTCAACCAGTAGACATGGACAAAGCCATAGAAATGGGCGTGGTGGAGGGGCTCAGTGGCGCCACCTTTTGACAAAAGTGGGGGTTAGTTTTTCCTACAGTCACCAAACTCGGTACACATATTATTCTCATCAAGCCGGACAATTTTCTAATTTACATTCATTAGCTCCGACCAACAGGAAGTCAGCTATTTTGGTTTGAATGTTAATTTTTTTTAAAAAACAGGCTATGAATTTTATACTACTACTCCTACAGGGTTTATCCAATTTACACTAAGCTTTTTTTAACTTGTTGCTAACACATTGAAGTTGTTTAATTGCAAACGGATTTTGGATATCTCAAACGGTTTGGCCGTGGCGAGGCAACGAATTTATGGCAAGAAAAGGGAAACAAAGTGTTATAACTTCTGCATACATTAATTGATTTTGATGAAACTTTGGCTTAGTCTTCGTTGTACAAGGCTGATCGCATGGATTTGACTATTGTGATTCAAAGTCATAGCGCCACCAACTGGAAGTAG
Organism: Chanodichthys erythropterus; assembly: GCF_024489055.1. Taxonomy (NCBI): domain Eukaryota; kingdom Metazoa; phylum Chordata; class Actinopteri; order Cypriniformes; family Xenocyprididae; genus Chanodichthys; species Chanodichthys erythropterus. The sequence continues at coordinate 1,195,260 of NC_090240.1, forward strand.
AAAATGTGTCACTTTCAGCATACATTGAGATCACCCTCTTATTTTTACCTGATTTGCTTCAAAATTCATCAGAATAATGTTAAAACTTGGCACATGTAATCCTTTGAAAATGGGCAGGGAGGAAGGGGTCTATAGCGGCACCTTGTAGTGCAGTAAATGTGGAGTGAATTTGACATAGTCCTTTGATGTTTAACCGTTTTAAGTGCCTATTGCCCGCTGTGCACAGTTGCCCTGAAGCCACCGGGGTGGCGGTGCCACCGGGCTTGGGCCCGCCATCGCTGCTCGCAGCTATATTTATTTATTTTTTTTTTATTTTTTTTTTTTTCCGTCTTCCGGGGCTTTTTGGGGGCCTTAACATGCTCAAAAACTCTTGAAAATTGGCACACACATTGGAATCCGCGGCCATTAGGACGCCGGAGAGGCTGGTACCCGGGCGTGGCAGGGGGGCTCGACAGCGCCCCCTTGAAAAAAGTCTGAAAATTTGGTCCATATATTAAACATGCTTGCACGTATTAGTATGAAACTCGGTACACATATAGACCTCATCGGGCCGAACAACTTTCGCGCTCTAAGTTAATCGCCACGCCAACAGGAAGTCAGCTATTAAGGGTTGTTTGAAAAACGCATGCTCTGGAATTTGATATACTCCTCCTAGACGATTAATCCGATCGCCACCAAACTCGGTCAGCATGAAGTCAAGACACTGATGATTAAAAATTGCCAGGGGATTTTTGATATCTCGAACGGTTTGGCCGTGGCGAGGCAACGAATTTATGGCGAGAAAAAGGAAACAGGAAATGTGTTATAACGTCTTAATACATATATTGATCTTTATGAAACTTCACGAGTGTGTTCGTTATAGGAGTCTGATCACATGGATGTGACTATTGTGAGTCAAAGTTATAGCGCCACCAACTGGCAGCAGGAAGTGTATCACTTTTTGAAATGTTTTGAGATCACCCTCTTATTTTTACCTGATTTGCTTCAAACTTCATCAGTGTAATGTCAATACACAGCAGATGTAGACCTATGACAGGATTTTTGATATTTGAAATATTGTTGCCATGGCAACAGGTCAAACTGTAATAATATTCTTGAGTGTTTTTGAGGCTCTTAACATGCTTCAAATTGCATGAAACTCGACACACACATCAATATTGTCAACCAGTAGACATGGACAAAGCCATAGAAATGGGCGTGGTGGAGGGGCTCAGTAGCGCCACCTTTTGACAAAAGTGGGGGGGTTAGTTTTTCCTACAGTCACCAAACTCGGTACACATATTATTCTCATCAAGCCGGACAATTTTCTAATTTACATTCATTAGCTCCGACCAACAGGAAGTCAGCTATTTTGGTTTGAATGTTAATTTTTTGAAAAAACAGGCTATGAATTTTATACTACTACTCCTACAGGGTTTATCCAATTTACACCAAGCTTTTTTTAACTTGTTGCGAACACATTGAAGTTGTTTAATTGCAAACGGATTTTGGATATCTCAAACGGTTTGGCCGTGGCGAGGCAACGAATTTATGGCGAGAAAAGGGAAACAGGAAATGTGTTATAACTTCTGCATACATTGATTGATGTTTATGAAACTTCAGGAGTGTGTTGGTTGTAGTAGTCTGATCACATGGATGTAACTATTGTGAGTCAAAGTTATAGCGCCACCAAATGGCAGCAAGAAGTGTATCACTTTTAAAATGCTTTGAGATCACCCTCTTATTTTTACCTGATTTGCTTCAAACTTCATCAGTGTAATGTCAATACACAGCAGATGTAGACCTATGACAGGATTTTTGATATTTGAAATATTGTTGCCATGGCAACAGGTCAAACTGTAATAATATTCTTGAGTGTTTTTGAGGCTCTTAACATGCTTCAAATTGCATGAAACTCGACACACACATCAATATTGTCAACCAGTAGACATGGACAAAGCCATAGAAATGGGCGTGGTGGAGGGGCTCAGTAGCGCCACCTTTTGACAAAAGTGGGGGTTAGTTTTTCCTACAGTCACCAAACTCGGTACACATATTATTCTCATCAAGCCGGACAATTTTCTAATTTACATTCATTAGCTCCGACCAACAGGAAGTCAGCTATTTTGGTTTGAATGTTAATTTTTTGAAAAAACAGGCTATGAATTTTATACTACTACTCCTACAGGGTTTATCCAATTTACACCAAGCTTTTTTTAACTTGTTGCTAACACATTGAAGTTGTTTAATTGCAAACGGATTTTGGATATCTCAAACGGTTTGGCCGTGGCGAGGCAACGAATTTATGGCAAGAAAAGGGAAACAAAGTGTTATAACTTCTGCATACATTAATTGATTTTGATGAAACTTTGGCTTAGTCTTCGTTGTACAAGGCTGATCACATGGATTTGACTATTGTGATTCAAAGTCATAGCGCCACCAACTGGAAGCAGAAAATGTGTCACTTTCAGCATACATTGAGATCACCCTCTTATTTTTACCTGATTTGCTTCAAAATTCATCAGAATAATGTTAAAACTTGGCACATGTAATCCTTTGAAAATGGGCAGGGAGGAGGGGCTCTATAGCGGCACCTTGTAGTGCAGTAAATGTGGAGTGAATTTGACATAGTCCTTTGATGTTTAACCGTTTTAAGTGCCTATTGCCCGCTGTGCACAGTTGCCCTGAAGCCACCGGGGTGGCGGTGCCACCGGGCTTGGGCCCGCCATCGCTGCTCGCAGCTATATTTATTATTATTATTTTTTTTTTTTTTTTTTTTTTTTTTTCGTCTTCCGGGGCTTTTTGGGGGCCTTAACATGCTCAAAAACTCTTGAAAATTGGCACACACATTGGAATCCGCGGCCATTAGGACGCCGGAGAGGCTGGTACCCGGGCGTGGCAGGGGGGCTCGACAGCGCCCCCTTGAAAAAAGTCTGAAAATTTGGTCCATATATTAAACATGCTTGCACGTATTAGTATGAAACTCGGTACACATATAGACCTCATCGGGCCGAACAACTTTTGCGCTCTAAGTTAATCGCCACGCCAACAGGAAGTCAGCTATTAAGGGTTGTTTGAAAAACGCATGCTCTGGAATTTGATATACTCCTCCTAGACGATTAATCCGATCGCCACCAAACTCGGTCAGCATGAAGTCAAGACACTGATGATTAAAAATTGCCAGGGGATTTTTGATATCTCGAACGGTTTGGCCGTGGCGAGGCAACGAATTTATGGCGAGAAAAAGGAAACAGGAAATGTGTTATAACGTCTTAATACATATATTGATCTTTATGAAACTTCACGAGTGTGTTCGTTATAGGAGTCTGATCACATGGATGTGACTATTGTGAGTCAAAGTTATAGCGCCACCAACTGGCAGCAGGAAGTGTATCACTTTTTGAAATGTTTTGAGATCACCCTCTTATTTTTACCTGATTTGCTTCAAACTTCATCAGTGTAATGTCAATACACAGCAGATGTAGACCTATGACAGGATTTTTGATATTTGAAATATTGTTGCCATGGCAACAGGTCAAACTGTAATAATATTCTTGAGTGTTTTTGAGGCTCTTAACATGCTTCAAATTGCATGAAACTCGACACACACATCAATATTGTCAACCAGTAGACATGGACAAAGCCATAGAAATGGGCGTGGTGGAGGGGCTCAGTAGCGCCACCTTTTGACAAAAGTGGGGGTTAGTTTTTCCTACAGTCACCAAACTCGGTACACATATTATTCTCATCAAGCCGGACAATTTTCTAATTTACATTCATTAGCTCCGACCAACAGGAAGTCAGCTATTTTGGTTTGAATGTTAATTTTTTGAAAAAACAGGCTATGAATTTTATACTACTACTCCTACAGGGTTTATCCAATTTACACCAAGCTTTTTTAACTTGTTGTGAACACATTGAAGTTGTTTAATTGCAAACGGATTTTGGATATCTCAAACGGTTTGGCCGTGGCGAGGCAACGAATTTATGGCGAGAAAAGGGAAACAGGAAATGTGTTATAACTTCTGCATACATTGATTGATGTTTATGAAACTTCAGGAGTGTGTTGGTTGTAGTAGTCTGATCACATGGATGTAACTATTGTGAGTCAAAGTTATAGCGCCACCAAATGGCAGCAAGAAGTGTATCACTTTTAAAATGCTTTGAGATCGCCCTCTTATTTTTACCTGATTTGCTTCAAACTTCATCAGTGTAATGTCAATACACAGCAGATGTAGACCTATGACAGGATTTTTGATATTTGAAATATTGTTGCCATGGCAACAGGTCAAACTGTAATAATATTCTTGAGTGTTTTTGAGGCTCTTAACATGCTTCAAATTGCATGAAACTCGACACACACATCAATATTGTCAACCAGTAGACATGGACAAAGCCATAGAAATGGGCGTGGTGGAGGGGCTCAGTGGCGCCACCTTTTGACAAAAGTGGGGGTTAGTTTTTCCTACAGTCACCAAACTCGGTACACATATTATTCTCATCAAGCCGGACAATTTTCTAATTTACATTCATTAGCTCCGACCAACAGGAAGTCAGCTATTTTGGTTTGAATGTTAATTTTTTTAAAAAACAGGCTATGAATTTTATACTACTACTCCTACAGGGTTTATCCAATTTACACTAAGCTTTTTTTAACTTGTTGCTAACACATTGAAGTTGTTTAATTGCAAACGGATTTTGGATATCTCAAACGGTTTGGCCGTGGCGAGGCAACGAATTTATGGCAAGAAAAGGGAAACAAAGTGTTATAACTTCTGCATACATTAATTGATTTTGATGAAACTTTGGCTTAGTCTTCGTTGTACAAGGCTGATCGCATGGATTTGACTATTGTGATTCAAAGTCATAGCGCCACCAACTGGAAGTAGAAAATGTGTCACTTTCAGCATACATTGAGATCACCCTCTTATTTTTACCTGATTTGCTTCAAAATTCATCAGAATAATGTTAAAACTTGGCACATGTAATCCTTTGAAAATGGGCAGGGAGGAAGGGGTCTATAGCGGCACCTTGTAGTGCAGTAAATGTGGAGTGAATTTGACATAGTCCTTTGATGTTTAACCGTTTTAAGTGCCTATTGCCCGCTGTGCACAGTTGCCCTGAAGCCACCGGGGTGGCGGTGCCACCGGGCTTGGGCCCGCCATCGCTGCTCGCAGCTATATTTATTTATTTTTTTTATTTTTATTTTTTTTTCCGTCTTCCGGGGCTTTTTGGGGGCCTTAACATGCTCAAAAACTCTTGAAAATTGGCACACACATTGGAATCCGCGGCCATTAGGACGCCGGAGAGGCTGGTACCCGGGCGTGGCAGGGGGGCTCGACAGCGCCCCCTTGAAAAAAGTCTGAAAATTTGGTCCATATATTAAACATGCTTGCACGTATTAGTATGAAACTCGGTACACATATAGACCTCATCGGGCCGAACAACTTTCGCGCTCTAAGTTAATCGCCACGCCAACAGGAAGTCAGCTATTAAGGGTTGTTTGAAAAACGCATGCTCTGGAATTTGATATACTCCTCCTAGACGATTAATCCGATCGCCACCAAACTCGGTCAGCATGAAGTCAAGACACTGATGATTAAAAATTGCCAGGGGATTTTTGATATCTCGAACGGTTTGGCCGTGGCGAGGCAACGAATTTATGGCGAGAAAAAGGAAACAGGAAATGTGTTATAACGTCTTAATACATATATTGATCTTTATGAAACTTCACGAGTGTGTTCGTTATAGGAGTCTGATCACATGGATGTGACTATTGTGAGTCAAAGTTATAGCGCCACCAACTGGCAGCAGGAAGTGTATCACTTTTTGAAATGTTTTGAGATCACCCTCTTATTTTTACCTGATTTGCTTCAAACTTCATCAGTGTAATGTCAATACACAGCAGATGTAGACCTATGACAGGATTTTTGATATTTGAAATATTGTTGCCATGGCAACAGGTCAAACTGTAATAATATTCTTGAGTGTTTTTGAGGCTCTTAACATGCTTCAAATTGCATGAAACTCGACACACACATCAATATTGTCAACCAGTAGACATGGACAAAGCCATAGAAATGGGCGTGGTGGAGGGGCTCAGTAGCGCCACCTTTTGACAAAAGTGGGGGGGTTAGTTTTTCCTACAGTCACCAAACTCGGTACACATATTATTCTCATCAAGCCGGACAATTTTCTAATTTACATTCATTAGCTCCGACCAACAGGAAGTCAGCTATTTTGGTTTGAATGTTAATTTTTTGAAAAAACAGGCTATGAATTTTATACTACTACTCCTACAGGGTTTATCCAATTTACACCAAGCTTTTTTTAACTTGTTGCGAACACATTGAAGTTGTTTAATTGCAAACGGATTTTGGATATCTCAAACGGTTTGGCCGTGGCGAGGCAACGAATTTATGGCGAGAAAAGGGAAACAGGAAATGTGTTATAACTTCTGCATACATTGATTGATGTTTATGAAACTTCAGGAGTGTGTTGGTTGTAGTAGTCTGATCACATGGATGTAACTATTGTGAGTCAAAGTTATAGCGCCACCAAATGGCAGCAAGAAGTGTATCACTTTTAAAATGCTTTGAGATCACCCTCTTATTTTTACCTGATTTGCTTCAAACTTCATCAGTGTAATGTCAATACACAGCAGATGTAGACCTATGACAGGATTTTTGATATTTGAAATATTGTTGCCATGACAACAGGTCAAACTGTAATAATATTCTTGAGTGTTTTTGAGGCTCTTAACATGCTTCAAATTGCATGAAACTCGACACACACATCAATATTGTCAACCAGTAGACATGGACAAAGCCATAGAAATGGGCGTGGTGGAGGGGCTCAGTAGCGCCACCTTTTGACAAAAGTGGGGGTTAGTTTTTCCTACAGTCACCAAACTCGGTACACATATTATTCTCATCAAGCCGGACAATTTTCTAATTTACATTCATTAGCTCTGACCAACAGGAAGTCAGCTATTTTGGTTTGAATGTTAATTTTTTTGAAAAAACAGGCTATGAATTTTATACTACTACTCCTACAGGGTTTATCCAATTTACACCAAGCTTTTTTTAACTTGTTGCTAACACATTGAAGTTGTTTAATTGCAAACGGATTTTGGATATCTCAAACGGTTTGGCCGTGGCGAGGCAACGAATTTATGGCAAGAAAAGGGAAACAAAGTGTTATAACTTCTGCATACATTAATTGATTTTGATGAAACTTTGGCTTAGTCTTCGTTGTACAAGGCTGATCACATGGATTTGACTATTGTGATTCAAAGTCATAGCGCCACCAACTGGAAGCAGAAAATGTGTCACTTTCAGCATACATTGAGATCACCCTCTTATTTTTACCTGATTTGCTTCAAAATTCATCAGAATAATGTTAAAACTTGGCACATGTAATCCTTTGAAAATGGGCAGGGAGGAGGGGCTCTATAACGGCACCTTGTAGTGCAGTAAATGTGGAGTGAATTTGACATAGTCCTTTGATGTTTAACCGTTTTAAGTGCCTATTGCCCGCTGTGCACAGTTGCCCTGAAGCCACCGGGGTGGCGGTGCCACCGGGCTTGGGCCCGCCATCGCTGCTCGCAGCTATATTTTATTTATTTTTAGGGCCCAAGCGAAAATTCGCGCAGGGCCCTCTTGTTCTTCTAAGGATTATTAGGGCCCAAGCGAAAATTCGCGCAGGGCCCTCTTGTTCTTCTAAGGATTATTATTATTTTTTTTTTTTTTTTTTTTTTTTTTTCCGTCTTCCGGGGCTTTTTGGGGGCCTTAACATGCTCAAAAACTCTTGAAAATTGGCACACACATTGGAATCCGCGGCCATTAGGACGCCGGAGAGGCTGGTACCCGGGCGTGGCAGGGGGGCTCGACAGCGCCCCCTTGAAAAAAGTCTGAAAATTTGGTCCATATATTAAACATGCTTGCACGTATTAGTATGAAACTCGGTACACATATAGACCTCATCGGGCCGAACAACTTTCGCGCTCTAAGTTAATCGCCACGCCAACAGGAAGTCAGCTATTAAGGGTTGTTTGAAAAACGCATGCTCTGGAATTTGATATACTCCTCCTAGACGATTAATCCGATCGCCACCAAACTCGGTCAGCATGAAGTCAAGACACTGATGATTAAAAATTGCCAGGGGATTTTTGATATCTCGAACGGTTTGGCCGTGGCGAGGCAACGAATTTATGGCGAGAAAAAGGAAACAGGAAATGTGTTATAACGTCTTAATACATATACTGATCTTTATGAAGCTTCACGAGTGTGTTCGTTATAGGAGTCTGATCACATGGATGTGACTATTGTGAGTCAAAGTTATAGCGCCACCAACTGGCAGCAGGAAGTGTATCACTTTTTGAAATGTTTTGAGATCACCCTCTTATTTTTACCTGATTTGCTTCAAACTTCATCAGTGTAATGTCAATACACAGCAGATGTAGACCTATGACAGGATTTTTGATATTTGAAATATTGTTGCCATGGCAACAGGTCAAACTGTAATAATATTCTTGAGTGTTTTTGAGGCTCTTAACATGCTTCAAATTGCATGAAACTCGACGCACACATCAATATTGTCAACCAGTAGACATGGACAAAGCCATAGAAATGGGCGTGGTGGAGGGGCTCAGTAGCGCCACCTTTTGACAAAAGTGGGGGGGTTAGTTTTTCCTACAGTCACCAAACTCGGTACACATATTATTCTCATCAAGCCGGACAATTTTCTAATTTACATTCATTAGCTCCGACCAACAGGAAGTCAGCTATTTTGGTTTGAATGTTAATTTTTTGAAAAAACAGGCTATGAATTTTATACTACTACTCCTACAGGGTTTATCCAATTTACACCAAGCTTTTTTAACTTGTTGCAAACACATTGAAGTTGTTTAATTGCAAACGGATTTTGGATATCTCAAACGGTTTGGCCGTGGCGAGGCAACGAATTTATGGCGAGAAAAGGGAAACAGGAAATGTGTTATAACTTCTGCATACATTGATTGATGTTTATGAAACTTCAGGAGTGTGTTGGTTGTAGTAGTCTGATCACATGGATGTAACTATTGTGAGTCAAAGTTATAGCGCCACCAAATGGCAGCAAGAAGTGTATCACTTTTAAAATGCTTTGAGATCACCCTCTTATTTTTACCTGATTTGCTTCAAACTTCATCAGTGTAATGTCAATACACAGCAGATGTAGACCTATGACAGGATTTTTGATATTTGAAATATTGTTGCCATGGCAACAGGTCAAACTGTAATAATATTCTTGAGTGTTTTTGAGGCTCTTAACATGCTTCAAATTGCATGAAACTCGACACACACATCAATATTGTCAACCAGTAGACATGGACAAAGCCATAGAAATGGGCGTGGTGGAGGGGCTCAGTAGCGCCACCTTTTGACAAAAGTGGGGGTTAGTTTTTCCTACAGTCACCAAACTCGGTACACATATTATTCTCATCAAGCCGGACAATTTTCTAATTTACATTCATTAGCTCCGACCAACAGGAAGTCAGCTATTTTGGTTTGAATGTTAATTTTTTGAAAAAACAGGCTATGAATTTTATACTACTACTCCTACAGGGTTTATCCAATTTACACCAAGCTTTTTTTAACTTGTTGCTAACACATTGAAGTTGTTTAATTGCAAACGGATTTTGGATATCTCAAACGGTTTGGCCGTGGCGAGGCAACGAATTTATGGCAAGAAAAGGGAAACAAAGTGTTATAACTTCTGCATACATTAATTGATTTTGATGAAACTTTGGCTTAGTCTTCGTTGTACAAGGCTGATCACATGGATTTGACTATTGTGATTCAAAGTCATAGCGCCACCAACTGGAAGCAGAAAATGTGTCACTTTCAGCATACATTGAGATCACCCTCTTATTTTTACCTGATTTGCTTCAAAATTCATCAGAATAATGTTAAAACTTGGCACATGTAATCCTTTGAAAATGGGCAGGGAGGAGGGGCTCTATAACGGCACCTTGTAGTGCAGTAAATGTGGAGTGAATTTGACATAGTCCTTTGATGTTTAACCGTTTTAAGTGCCTATTGCCCGCTGTGCACAGTTGCCCTGAAGCCACCGGGGTGGCGGTGCCACTGGGCTTGGGCCCGCCATCGCTGCTCGCAGCTATATTTAGGGCCCAAGCGAAAATTCGCGCAGGGCCCTCTTGTTCTTCTAAGGATTATTAGGGCCCAAGCGAAAATTCGCGCAGGGCCCTCTTGTTCTTCTAAGGATTATTATTTTTTTTTTTTTTTTTTTTTTTTTTAGTGTTCCGGGGCTTTTTGGGGGCCTTAACATGCTCAAAAACTCTTGAAAATCGGCACACACATTGGAATCCGCGGCCATTAGGACGCCGGAGAGGCTGGTACCCGGGCGTGGCAGGGGGGCTCGACAGCGCCCCCTTGAAAAAAGTCTGAAAATATGGTCCATATATTAAACATGCTTGCACGTATTAGTATGAAACTCGGTACACATATAGACCTCATCGGGCCGAACAACTTTCGCGCTCTAAGTTAATCGCCACGCCAACAGGAAGTCAGCTATTAAGGGTTGTTTGAAAAACGCATGCTCTGGAATTTGATATACTCCTCCTAGACGATTAATCCGATCGCCACCAAACTCGGTCAGCATGAAGTCAAGACACTGATGATTAAAAATTGCCAGGGGATTTTTGATATCTCGAACGGTTTGGCCGTGGCGAGGCAACGAATTTATGGCGAGAAAAAGGAAACAGGAAATGTGTTATAACGTCTTAATACATATATTGATCTTTATGAAACTTCACGAGTGTGTTCGTTATAGGAGTCTGATCACATGGATGTGACTATTGTGAGTCAAAGTTATAGCGCCACCAACTGGCAGCAGGAAGTGTATCACTTTTTGAAATGTTTTGAGATCACCCTCTTATTTTTACCTGATTTGCTTCAAACTTCATCAGTGTAATGTCAATACACAGCAGATGTAGACCTATGACAGGATTTTTGATATTTGAAATATTGTTGCCATGGCAACAGGTCAAACTGTAATAATATTCTTGAGTGTTTTTGAGGCTCTTAACATGCTTCAAATTGCATGAAACTCGACACACACATCAATATTGTCAACCAGTAGACATGGACAAAGCCATAGAAATGGGCGTGGTGGAGGGGCTCAGTAGCGCCACCTTTTGACAAAAGTGGGGGGGTTAGTTTTTCCTACAGTCACCAAACTCGGTACACATATTATTCTCATCAAGCCGGACAATTTTCTAATTTACATTCATTAGCTCCGACCAACAGGAAGTCAGCTATTTTGGTTTGAATGTTAATTTTTTGAAAAAACAGGCTATGAATTTTATACTACTACTCCTACAGGGTTTATCCAATTTACACCAAGCTTTTTTTAACTTGTTGCGAACACATTGAAGTTGTTTAATTGCAAACGGATTTTGGATATCTCAAACGGTTTGGCCGTGGCGAGGCAACGAATTTATGGCGAGAAAAGGGAAACAGGAAATGTGTTATAACTTCTGCATACATTGATTGATGTTTATGAAACTTCAGGAGTGTGTTGGTTGTAGTAGTCTGATCACATGGATGTAACTATTGTGAGTCAAAGTTATAGCGCCACCAAATGGCAGCAAGAAGTGTATCACTTTTAAAATGCTTTGAGATCACCCTCTTATTTTTACCTGATTTGCTTCAAACTTCATCAGTGTAATGTCAATACACAGCAGATGTAGACCTATGACAGGATTTTTGATATTTGAAATATTGTTGCCATGGCAACAGGTCAAACTGTAATAATATTCTTGAGTGTTTTTGAGGCTCTTAACATGCTTCAAATTGCATGAAACTCGACACACACATCAATATTGTCAACCAGTAGACATGGACAAAGCCATAGAAATGGGCGTGGTGGAGGGGCTCAGTAGCGCCACCTTTTGACAAAAGTGGGGGTTAGTTTTTCCTACAGTCACCAAACTCGGTACACATATTATTCTCATCAAGCCGGACAATTTTCTAATTTACATTCATTAGCTCCGACCAACAGGAAGTCAGCTATTTTGGTTTGAATGTTAATTTTTTGAAAAAACAGGCTATGAATTTTATACTACTACTCCTACAGGGTTTATCCAATTTACACCAAGCTTTTTTTAACTTGTTGCGAACACATTGAAGTTGTTTAATTGCAAACGGATTTTGGATATCTCAAACGGTTTGGCCGTGGCGAGGCAACGAATTTATGGCAAGAAAAGGGAAACAAAGTGTTATAACTTCTGCATACATTAATTGATTTTGATGAAACTTTGGCTTAGTCTTCGTTGTACAAGGCTGATCACATGGATTTGACTATTGTGATTCAAAGTCATAGCGCCACCAACTGGAAGCAGAAAATGTGTCACTTTCAGCATACATTGAGATCACCCTCTTATTTTTACCTGATTTGCTTCAAAATTCATCAGAATAATGTTAAAACTTGGCACATGTAATCCTTTGAAAATGGGCAGGGAGGAGGGGCTCTATAGCGGCACCTTGTAGTGCAGTAAATGTGGAGTGAATTTGACATAGTCCTTTGATGTTTAACCGTTTTAAGTGCCTATTGCCCGCTGTGCACAGTTGCCCTGAAGCCACCGGGGTGGCGGTGCCACCGGGCTTGGGCCCGCCATCGCTGCTCGCAGCTATATTTATTATTATTATTTTTTTTTTTTTTTTTTTTTTTTTCGTCTTCCGGGGCTTTTTGGGGGCCTTAACATGCTCAAAAACTCTTGAAAATTGGCACACACATTGGAATCCGCGGCCATTAGGACGCCGGAGAGGCTGGTACCCGGGCGTGGCAGGGGGGCTCGACAGCGCCCCCTTGAAAAAAGTCTGAAAATTTGGTCCATATATTAAACATGCTTGCACGTATTAGTATGAAACTCGGTACACATATAGACCTCATCGGGCCGAACAACTTTTGCACTCTAAGTTAATCGCCACGCCAACAGGAAGTCAGCTATTAAGGGTTGTTTGAAAAACGCATGCTCTGGAATTTGATATACTCCTCCTAGACGATTAATCCGATCGCCACCAAACTCGGTCAGCATGAAGTCAAGACACTGATGATTAAAAATTGCCAGGGGATTTTTGATATCTCGAACGGTTTGGCCGTGGCGAGGCAACGAATTTATGGCGAGAAAAAGGAAACAGGAAATGTGTTATAACGTCTTAATACATATATTGATCTTTATGAAACTTCACGAGTGTGTTCGTTATAGGAGTCTGATCACATGGATGTGACTATTGTGAGTCAAAGTTATAGCGCCACCAACTGGCAGCAGGAAGTGTATCACTTTTTGAAATGTTTTGAGATCACCCTCTTATTTTTACCTGATTTGCTTCAAACTTCATCAGTGTAATGTCAATACACAGCAGATGTAGACCTATGACAGGATTTTTGATATTTGAAATATTGTTGCCATGGCAACAGGTCAAACTGTAATAATATTCTTGAGTGTTTTTGAGGCTCTTAACATGCTTCAAATTGCATGAAACTCGACACACACATCAATATTGTCAACCAGTAGACATGGACAAAGCCATAGAAATGGGCGTGGTGGAGGGGCTCAGTAGCGCCACCTTTTGACAAAAGTGGGGGTTAGTTTTTCCTACAGTCACCAAACTCGGTACACATATTATTCTCATCAAGCCGGACAATTTTCTAATTTACATTCATTAGCTCCGACCAACAGGAAGTCAGCTATTTTGGTTTGAATGTTAATTTTTTGAAAAAACAGGCTATGAATTTTATACTACTACTCCTACAGGGTTTATCCAATTTACACCAAGCTTTTTTTAACTTGTTGTGAACACATTGAAGTTGTTTAATTGCAAACGGATTTTGGATATCTCAAACGGTTTGGCCGTGGCGAGGCAACGAATTTATGGCGAGAAAAGGGAAACAGGAAATGTGTTATAACTTCTGCATACATTGATTGATGTTTATGAAACTTCAGGAGTGTGTTGGTTGTAGTAGTCTGATCACATGGATGTAACTATTGTGAGTCAAAGTTATAGCGCCACCAAATGGCAGCAAGAAGTGTATCACTTTTAAAATGCTTTGAGATCACCCTCTTATTTTTACCTGATTTGCTTCAAACTTCATCAGTGTAATGTCAATACACAGCAGATGTAGACCTATGACAGGATTTTTGATATTTGAAATATTGTTGCCATGGCAACAGGTCAAACTGTAATAATATTCTTGAGTGTTTTTGAGGCTCTTAACATGCTTCAAATTGCATGAAACTCGACACACACATCAATATTGTCAACCAGTAGACATGGACAAAGCCATAGAAATGGGCGTGGTGGAGGGGCTCAGTGGCGCCACCTTTTGACAAAAGTGGGGGGGTTAGTTTTTCCTACAGTCACCAAACTCGGTACACATATTATTCTCATCAAGCCGGACAATTTTCTAATTTACATTCATTAGCTCCGACCAACAGGAAGTCAGCTATTTTGGTTTGAATGTTAATTTTTTTTAAAAAACAGGCTATGAATTTTATACTACTACTCCTACAGGGTTTATCCAATTTACACTAAGCTTTTTTTAACTTGTTGCTAACACATTGAAGTTGTTTAATTGCAAACGGATTTTGGATATCTCAAACGGTTTGGCCGTGGCGAGGCAACGAATTTATGGCAAGAAAAGGGAAACAAAGTGTTATAACTTCTGCATACATTAATTGATTTTGATGAAACTTTGGCTTAGTCTTCGTTGTACAAGGCTGATCGCATGGATTTGACTATTGTGATTCAAAGTCATAGCGCCACCAACTGGAAGTAGAAAATGTGTCACTTTCAGCATACATTGAGATCACCCTCTTATTTTTACCTGATTTGCTTCAAAATTCATCAGAATAATGTTAAAACTTGGCACATGTAATCCTTTGAAAATGGGCAGGGAGGAAGGGGTCTATAGCGGCACCTTGTAGTGCAGTAAATGTGGAGTGAATTTGACATAGTCCTTTGATGTTTAACCGTTTTAAGTGCCTATTGCCCGCTGTGCACAGTTGCCCTGAAGCCACCGGGCTTGGGCCCGCCATCGCTGCTCGCAGCTATATTTATTTATTTATTTATTTTTTTTTATTTTTTTTTTTCCGTCTTCCGGGGCTTTTTGGGGGCCTTAACATGCTCAAAAACTCTTGAAAATTGGCACACACATTGGAATCCGCGGCCATTAGGACGCCGGAGAGGCTGGTACCCGGGCGTGGCAGGGGGGCTCGACAGCGCCCCCTTGAAAAAAGTCTGAAAATTTGGTCCATATATTAAACATGCTTGCACGTATTAGTATGAAACTCGGTACACATATAGACCTCATCGGGCCGAACAACTTTCGCGCTCTAAGTTAATCGCCACGCCAACAGGAAGTCAGCTATTAAGGGTTGTTTGAAAAACGCATGCTCTGGAATTTGATATACTCCTCCTAGACGATTAATCCGATCGCCACCAAACTCGGTCAGCATGAAGTCAAGACACTGATGATTAAAAATTGCCAGGGGATTTTTGATATCTCGAACGGTTTGGCCGTGGCGAGGCAACGAATTTATGGCGAGAAAAAGGAAACAGGAAATGTGTTATAACGTCTTAATACATATATTGATCTTTATGAAACTTCACGAGTGTGTTCGTTATAGGAGTCTGATCACATGGATGTAACTATTGTGAGTCAAAGTTATAGCGCCACCAAATGGCAGCAAGAAGTGTATCACTTTTAAAATGCTTTGAGATCACCCTCTTATTTTTACCTGATTTGCTTCAAACTTCATCAGTGTAATGTCAATACACAGCAGATGTAGACCTATGACAGGATTTTTGATATTTGAAATATTGTTGCCATGACAACAGGTCAAACTCTAATAATATTCTTGAGTGTTTTTGAGGCTCTTAACATGCTTCAAATTGCATGAAACTCGACACACACATCAATATTGTCAACCAGTAGACATGGACAAAGCCATAGAAATGGGCGTGGTGGAGGGGCTCAGTAGCGCCACCTTTTGACAAAAGTGGGGGGGTTAGTTTTTCCTACAGTCACCAAACTCGGTACACATATTATTCTCATCAAGCCGGACAATTTTCTAATTTACATTCATTAGCTCTGACCAACAGGAAGTCAGCTATTTTGGTTTGAATGTTAATTTTTTTGAAAAAACAGGCTATGAATTTTATACTACTACTCCTACAGGGTTTATCCAATTTACACCAAGCTTTTTTTAACTTGTTGCTAACACATTGAAGTTGTTTAATTGCAAACGGATTTTGGATATCTCAAACGGTTTGGCCGTGGCGAGGCAACGAATTTATGGCAAGAAAAGGGAAACAAAGTGTTATAACTTCTGCATACATTAATTGATTTTGATGAAACTTTGGCTTAGTCTTCGTTGTACAAGGCTGATCACATGGATTTGACTATTGTGATTCAAAGTCATAGCGCCACCAACTGGAAGCAGAAAATGTGTCACTTTCAGCATACATTGAGATCACCCTCTTATTTTTACCTGATTTGCTTCAAAATTCATCAGAATAATGTTAAAACTTGGCACATGTAATCCTTTGAAAATGGGCAGGGAGGAGGGGCTCTATAACGGCACCTTGTAGTGCAGTAAATGTGGAGTGAATTTGACATAGTCCTTTGATGTTTAACCGTTTTAAGTGCCTATTGCCCGCTGTGCACAGTTGCCCTGAAGCCACCGGGGTGGCGGTGCCACCGGGCTTGGGCCCGCCATCGCTGCTCGCAGCTATATTTTATTTATTTTTAGGGCCCAAGCGAAAATTCGCGCAGGGCCCTCTTGTTCTTCTAAGGATTATTAGGGCCCAAGCGAAAATTCGCGCAGGGCCCTCTTGTTCTTCTAAGGATTATTATTTTTTTTTTTTTTTTTTTTTTTTTTTCCGTCTTCCGGGGCTTTTTGGGGGCCTTAACATGCTCAAAAACTCTTGAAAATTGGCACACACATTGGAATCCGCGGCCATTAGGACGCCGGAGAGGCTGGTACCCGGGCGTGGCAGGGGGGCTCGACAGCGCCCCCTTGAAAAAAGTCTGAAAATTTGGTCCATATATTAAACATGCTTGCACGTATTAGTATGAAACTCGGTACACATATAGACCTCATCGGGCCGAACAACTTTCGCGCTCTAAGTTAATCGCCACGCCAACAGGAAGTCAGCTATTAAGGGTTGTTTGAAAAACGCATGCTCTGGAATTTGATATACTCCTCCTAGACGATTAATCCGATCGCCACCAAACTCGGTCAGCATGAAGTCAAGACACTGATGATTAAAAATTGCCAGGGGATTTTTGATATCTCGAACGGTTTGGCCGTGGCGAGGCAACGAATTTATGGCGAGAAAAAGGAAACAGGAAATGTGTTATAACGTCTTAATACATATATTGATCTTTATGAAACTTCACGAGTGTGTTCGTTATAGGAGTCTGATCACATGGATGTGACTATTGTGAGTCAAAGTTATAGCGCCACCAACTGGCAGCAGGAAGTGTATCACTTTTTGAAATGTTTTGAGATCACCCTCTTATTTTTACCTGATTTGCTTCAAACTTCATCAGTGTAATGTCAATACACAGCAGATGTAGACCTATGACAGGATTTTTGATATTTGAAATATTGTTGCCATGGCAACAGGTCAAACTGTAATAATATTCTTGAGTGTTTTTGAGGCTCTTAACATGCTTCAAATTGCATGAAACTCGACGCACACATCAATATTGTCAACCAGTAGACATGGACAAAGCCATAGAAATGGGCGTGGTGGAGGGGCTCAGTAGCGCCACCTTTTGACAAAAGTGGGGGGGTTAGTTTTTCCTACAGTCACCAAACTCGGTACACATATTATTCTCATCAAGCCGGACAATTTTCTAATTTACATTCATTAGCTCCGACCAACAGGAAGTCAGCTATTTTGGTTTGAATGTTAATTTTTTGAAAAAACAGGCTATGAATTTTATACTACTACTCCTACAGGGTTTATCCAATTTACACCAAGCTTTTTTTAACTTGTTGCAAACACATTGAAGTTGTTTAATTGCAAACGGATTTTGGATATCTCAAACGGTTTGGCCGTGGCGAGGCAACGAATTTATGGCGAGAAAAGGGAAACAGGAAATGTGTTATAACTTCTGCATACATTGATTGATGTTTATGAAACTTCAGGAGTGTGTTGGTTGTAGTAGTCTGATCACATGGATGTAACTATTGTGAGTCAAAGTTATAGCGCCACCAAATGGCAGCAAGAAGTGTATCACTTTTAAAATGCTTTGAGATCACCCTCTTATTTTTACCTGATTTGCTTCAAACTTCATCAGTGTAATGTCAATACACAGCAGATGTAGACCTATGACAGGATTTTTGATATTTGAAATATTGTTGCCATGGCAACAGGTCAAACTGTAATAATATTCTTGAGTGTTTTTGAGGCTCTTAACATGCTTCAAATTGCATGAAACTCGACACACACATCAATATTGTCAACCAGTAGACATGGACAAAGCCATAGAAATGGGCGTGGTGGAGGGGCTCAGTAGCGCCACCTTTTGACAAAAGTGGGGGTTAGTTTTTCCTACAGTCACCAAACTCGGTACACATATTATTCTCATCAAGCCGGACAATTTTCTAATTTACATTCATTAGCTCCGACCAACAGGAAGTCAGCTATTTTGGTTTGAATGTTAATTTTTTGAAAAAACAGGCTATGAATTTTATACTACTACTCCTACAGGGTTTATCCAATTTACACCAAGCTTTTTTTAACTTGTTGCTAACACATTGAAGTTGTTTAATTGCAAACGGATTTTGGATATCTCAAACGGTTTGGCCGTGGCGAGGCAACGAATTTATGGCAAGAAAAGGGAAACAAAGTGTTATAACTTCTGCATACATTAATTGATTTTGATGAAACTTTGGCTTAGTCTTCGTTGTACAAGGCTGATCACATGGATTTGACTATTGTGATTCAAAGTCATAGCGCCACCAACTGGAAGCAGAAAATGTGTCACTTTCAGCATACATTGAGATCACCCTCTTATTTTTACCTGATTTGCTTCAAAATTCATCAGAATAATGTTAAAACTTGGCACATGTAATCCTTTGAAAATGGGCAGGGAGGAGGGGCTCTATAGCGGCACCTTGTAGTGCAGTAAATGTGGAGTGAATTTGACATAGTCCTTTGATGTTTAACCGTTTTAAGTGCCTATTGCCCGCTGTGCACAGTTGCCCTGAAGCCACCGGGGTGGCGGTGCCACCGGGCTTGGGCCCGCCATCGCTGCTCGCAGCTATATTTATTATTATTATTATTATTTTTTTTTTTTTTTCGTCTTCCGGGGCTTTTTGGGGGCCTTAACATGCTCAAAAACTCTTGAAAATTGGCACACACATTGGAATCCGCGGCCATTAGGACGCCGGAGAGGCTGGTACCCGGTCGTGGCAGGGGGGCTCGACAGCGCCCCCTTGAAAAAAGTCTGAAAATTTGGTCCATATATTAAACATGCTTGCACGTATTAGTATGAAACTCGGTACACATATAGACCTCATCGGGCCGAACAACTTTTGCGCTCTAAGTTAATCGCCACGCCAACAGGAAGTCAGCTATTAAGGGTTGTTTGAAAAACGCATGCTCTGGAATTTGATATACTCCTCCTAGACGATTAATCCGATCGCCACCAAACTCGGTCAGCATGAAGTCAAGACACTGATGATTAAAAATTGCCAGGGGATTTTTGATATCTCGAACGGTTTGGCCGTGGCGAGGCAACGAATTTATGGCGAGAAAAAGGAAACAGGAAATGTGTTATAACGTCTTAATACATATATTGATCTTTATGAAACTTCACGAGTGTGTTCGTTATAGGAGTCTGATCACATGGATGTGACTATTGTGAGTCAAAGTTATAGCGCCACCAACTGGCAGCAGGAAGTGTATCACTTTTTGAAATGTTTTGAGATCACCCTCTTATTTTTACCTGATTTGCTTCAAACTTCATCAGTGTAATGTCAATACACAGCAGATGTAGACCTATGACAGGATTTTTGATATTTGAAATATTGTTGCCATGGCAACAGGTCAAACTGTAATAATATTCTTGAGTGTTTTTGAGGCTCTTAACATGCTTCAAATTGCATGAAACTCGACACACACATCAATATTGTCAACCAGTAGACATGGACAAAGCCATAGAAATGGGCGTGGTGGAGGGGCTCAGTAGCGCCACCTTTTGACAAAAGTGGGGGGGTTAGTTTTTCCTACAGTCACCAAACTCGGTACACATATTATTCTCATCAAGCCGGACAATTTTCTAATTTACATTCATTAGCTCCGACCAACAGGAAGTCAGCTATTTTGGTTTGAATGTTAATTTTTTGAAAAAACAGGCTATGATTTTTATACTACTACTCCTACAGGGTTTATCCAATTTACACCAAGCTTTTTTTAACTTGTTGTGAACACATTGAAGTTGTTTAATTGCAAACGGATTTTGGATATCTCAAACGGTTTGGCCGTGGCGAGGCAACGAATTTATGGCGAGAAAAGGGAAACAGGAAATGTGTTATAACTTCTGCATACATTGATTGATGTTTATGAAACTTCAGGAGTGTGTTGGTTGTAGTAGTCTGATCACATGGATGTAACTATTGTGAGTCAAAGTTATAGCGCCACCAAATGGCAGCAAGAAGTGTATCACTTTTAAAATGCTTTGAGATCACCCTCTTATTTTTACCTGATTTGCTTCAAACTTCATCAGTGTAATGTCAATACACAGCAGATGTAGACCTATGACAGGATTTTTGATATTTGAAATATTGTTGCCATGGCAACAGGTCAAACTGTAATAATATTCTTGAGTGTTTTTGAGGCTCTTAACATGCTTCAAATTGCATGAAACTCGACACACACATCAATATTGTCAACCAGTAGACATGGACAAAGCCATAGAAATGGGCGTGGTGGAGGGGCTCAGTGGCGCCACCTTTTGACAAAAGTGGTTGGGTTAGTTTTTACTACAGTCACCAAACTCGGTACACATATTATTCTCATCAAGCCGGACAATTTTCTAATTTACATTCATTAGCTCCGACCAACAGGAAGTCAGCTATTTTGGTTTGAATGTTAATTTTTTTTAAAAAACAGGCTATGAATTTTATACTACTACTCCTACAGGGTTTATCCAATTTACACTAAGCTTTTTTTAACTTGTTGCTAACACATTGAAGTTGTTTAATTGCAAACGGATTTTGGATATCTCAAACGGTTTGGCCGTGGCGAGGCAACGAATTTATGGCAAGAAAAGGGAAACAAAGTGTTATAACTTCTGCATACATTAATTGATTTTGATGAAACTTTGGCTTAGTCTTCGTTGTACAAGGCTGATCGCATGGATTTGACTATTGTGATTCAAAGTCATAGCGCCACCAACTGGAAGTAGAAAATGTGTCACTTTCAGCATACATTGAGATCACCCTCTTATTTTTACCTGATTTGCTTCAAAATTCATCAGAATAATGTTAAAACTTGGCACATGTAATCCTTTGAAAATGGGCAGGGAGGAAGGGGTCTATAGCGGCACCTTGTAGTGCAGTAAATGTGGAGTGAATTTGACATAGTCCTTTGATGTTTAACCGTTTTAAGTGCCTATTGCCCGCTGTGCACAGTTGCCCTGAAGCCACCGGGGTGGCGGTGCCACCGGGCTTGGGCCCGCCATCGCTGCTCGCAGCTATATTTATTTATTTATTTTTTTTATTTTTTTTTTTTTTTCCGTCTTCCGGGGCTTTTTGGGGGCCTTAACATGCTCAAAAACTCTTGAAAATTGGCACACACATTGGAATCCGCGGCCATTAGGACGCCGGAGAGGCTGGTACCCGGGCGTGGCAGGGGGGCTCGACAGCGCCCCCTTGAAAAAAGTCTGAAAATTTGGTCCATATATTAAACATGCTTGCACGTATTAGTATGAAACTCGGTACACATATAGACCTCATCGGGCCGAACAACTTTCGCGCTCTAAGTTAATCGCCACGCCAACAGGAAGTCAGCTATTAAGGGTTGTTTGAAAAACGCATGCTCTGGAATTTGATATACTCCTCCTAGACGATTAATCCGATCGCCACCAAACTCGGTCAGCATGAAGTCAAGACACTGATGATTAAAAATTGCCAGGGGATTTTTGATATCTCGAACGGTTTGGCCGTGGCGAGGCAACGAATTTATGGCGAGAAAAAGGAAACAGGAAATGTGTTATAACGTCTTAATACATATATTGATCTTTATGAAACTTCACGAGTGTGTTCGTTATAGGAGTCTGATCACATGGATGTGACTATTGTGAGTCAAAGTTATAGCGCCACCAACTGGCAGCAGGAAGTGTATCACTTTTTTAAATGTTTTGAGATCACCCTCTTATTTTTACCTGATTTGCTTCAAACTTCATCAGTGTAATGTCAATACACAGCAGATGTAGACCTATGACAGGATTTTTGATATTTGAAATATTGTTGCCATGGCAACAGGTCAAACTGTAATAATATTCTTGAGTGTTTTTGAGGCTCTTAACATGCTTCAAATTGCATGAAACTCGACACACACATCAATATTGTCAACCAGTAGACATGGACAAAGCCATAGAAATGGGCGTGGTGGAGGGGCTCAGTAGCGCCACCTTTTGACAAAAGTGGGGGGGTTAGTTTTTCCTACAGTCACCAAACTCGGTACACATATTATTCTCATCAAGCCGGACAATTTTCTAATTTACATTCATTAGCTCCGACCAACAGGAAGTCAGCTATTTTGGTTTGAATGTTAATTTTTTGAAAAAACAGGCTATGAATTTTATACTACTACTCCTACAGGGTTTATCCAATTTACACCAAGCTTTTTTAACTTGTTGCGAACACATTGAAGTTGTTTAATTGCAAACGGATTTTGGATATCTCAAACGGTTTGGCCGTGGCGAGGCAACGAATTTATGGCGAGAAAAGGGAAACAGGAAATGTGTTATAACTTCTGCATACATTGATTGATGTTTATGAAACTTCAGGAGTGTGTTGGTTGTAGTAGTCTGATCACATGGATGTAACTATTGTGAGTCAAAGTTATAGCGCCACCAAATGGCAGCAAGAAGTGTATCACTTTTAAAATGCTTTGAGATCACCCTCTTATTTTTACCTGATTTGCTTCAAACTTCATCAGTGTAATGTCAATACACAGCAGATGTAGACCTATGACAGGATTTTTGATATTTGAAATATTGTTGCCATGACAACAGGTCAAACTGTAATAATATTCTTGAGTGTTTTTGAGGCTCTTAACATGCTTCAAATTGCATGAAACTCGACACACACATCAATATTGTCAACCAGTAGACATGGACAAAGCCATAGAAATGGGCGTGGTGGAGGGGCTCAGTAGCGCCACCTTTTGACAAAAGTGGGGGGGTTAGTTTTTCCTACAGTCACCAAACTCGGTACACATATTATTCTCATCAAGCCGGACAATTTTCTAATTTACATTCATTAGCTCTGACCAACAGGAAGTCAGCTATTTTGGTTTGAATGTTAATTTTTTTGAAAAAACAGGCTATGAATTTTATACTACTACTCCTACAGGGTTTATCCAATTTACACCAAGCTTTTTTTAACTTGTTGCTAACACATTGAAGTTGTTTAATTGCAAACGGATTTTGGATATCTCAAACGGTTTGGCCGTGGCGAGGCAACGAATTTATGGCAAGAAAAGGGAAACAAAGTGTTATAACTTCTGCATACATTAATTGATTTTGATGAAACTTTGGCTTAGTCTTCGTTGTACAAGGCTGATCACATGGATTTGACTATTGTGATTCAAAGTCATAGCGCCACCAACTGGAAGCAGAAAATGTGTCACTTTCAGCATACATTGAGATCACCCTCTTATTTTTACCTGATTTGCTTCAAAATTCATCAGAATAATGTTAAAACTTGGCACATGTAATCCTTTGAAAATGGGCAGGGAGGAGGGGCTCTATAACGGCACCTTGTAGTGCAGTAAATGTGGAGTGAATTTGACATAGTCCTTTGATGTTTAACCGTTTTAAGTGCCTATTGCCCGCTGTGCACAGTTGCCCTGAAGCCACCGGGGTGGCGGTGCCACCGGGCTTGGGCCCGCCATCGCTGCTCGCAGCTATATTTTATTTATTTTTAGGGCCCAAGCGAAAATTCGCGCAGGGCCCTCTTGTTCTTCTAAGGATTATTAGGGCCCAAGCGAAAATTCGCGCAGGGCCCTCTTGTTCTTCTAAGGATTATTATTTTTTTTTTTTTTTTTTTTTTTTTTTTTTTTTCCGTCTTCCGGGGCTTTTTGGGGGCCTTAACATGCTCAAAAACTCTTGAAAATTGGCACACACATTGGAATCCGCGGCCATTAGGACGCCGGAGAGGCTGGTACCCGGGCGTGGCAGGGGGGCTCGACAGCGCCCCCTTGAAAAAAGTCTGAAAATTTGGTCCATATATTAAACATGCTTGCACGTATTAGTATGAAACTCGGTACACATATAGACCTCATCGGGCCGAACAACTTTCGCGCTCTAAGTTAATCGCCACGCCAACAGGAAGTCAGCTATTAAGGGTTGTTTGAAAAACGCATGCTCTGGAATTTGATATACTCCTCCTAGACGATTAATCCGATCGCCACCAAACTCGGTCAGCATGAAGTCAAGACACTGATGATTAAAAATTGCCAGGGGATTTTTGATATCTCGAACGGTTTGGCCGTGGCGAGGCAACGAATTTATGGCGAGAAAAAGGAAACAGGAAATGTGTTATAACGTCTTAATACATATACTGATCTTTATGAAGCTTCACGAGTGTGTTCGTTATAGGAGTCTGATCACATGGATGTGACTATTGTGAGTCAAAGTTATAGCGCCACCAACTGGCAGCAGGAAGTGTATCACTTTTTGAAATGTTTTGAGATCACCCTCTTATTTTTACCTGATTTGCTTCAAACTTCATCAGTGTAATGTCAATACACAGCAGATGTAGACCTATGACAGGATTTTTGATATTTGAAATATTGTTGCCATGGCAACAGGTCAAACTGTAATAATATTCTTGAGTGTTTTTGAGGCTCTTAACATGCTTCAAATTGCATGAAACTCGACGCACACATCAATATTGTCAACCAGTAGACATGGACAAAGCCATAGAAATGGGCGTGGTGGAGGGGCTCAGTAGCGCCACCTTTTGACAAAAGTGGGGGTTAGTTTTTCCTACAGTCACCAAACTCGGTACACATATTATTCTCATCAAGCCGGACAATTTTCTAATTTACATTCATTAGCTCCGACCAACAGGAAGTCAGCTATTTTGGTTTGAATGTTAATTTTTTGAAAAAACAGGCTATGAATTTTATACTACTACTCCTACAGGGTTTATCCAATTTACACCAAGCTTTTTTTAACTTGTTGCAAACACATTGAAGTTGTTTAATTGCAAACGGATTTTGGATATCTCAAACGGTTTGGCCGTGGCGAGGCAACGAATTTATGGCGAGAAAAGGGAAACAGGAAATGTGTTATAACTTCTGCATACATTGATTGATGTTTATGAAACTTCAGGAGTGTGTTGGTTGTAGTAGTCTGATCACATGGATGTAACTATTGTGAGTCAAAGTTATAGCGCCACCAAATGGCAGCAAGAAGTGTATCACTTTTAAAATGCTTTGAGATCACCCTCTTATTTTTACCTGATTTGCTTCAAACTTCATCAGTGTAATGTCAATACACAGCAGATGTAGACCTATGACAGGATTTTTGATATTTGAAATATTGTTGCCATGGCAACAGGTCAAACTGTAATAATATTCTTGAGTGTTTTTGAGGCTCTTAACATGCTTCAAATTGCATGAAACTCGACACACACATCAATATTGTCAACCAGTAGACATGGACAAAGCCATAGAAATGGGCGTGGTGGAGGGGCTCAGTAGCGCCACCTTTTGACAAAAGTGGGGGGGTTAGTTTTTCCTACAGTCACCAAACTCGGTACACATATTATTCTCATCAAGCCGGACAATTTTCTAATTTACATTCATTAGCTCCGACCAACAGGAAGTCAGCTATTTTGGTTTGAATGTTAATTTTTTGAAAAAACAGGCTATGAATTTTATACTACTACTCCTACAGGGTTTATCCAATTTACACCAAGCTTTTTTTAACTTGTTGCGAACACATTGAAGTTGTTTAATTGCAAACGGATTTTGGATATCTCAAACGGTTTGGCCGTGGCGAGGCAACGAATTTATGGCAAGAAAAGGGAAACAAAGTGTTATAACTTCTGCATACATTAATTGATTTTGATGAAACTTTGGCTTAGTCTTCGTTGTACAAGGCTGATCACATGGATTTGACTATTGTGATTCAAAGTCATAGCGCCACCAACTGGAAGCAGAAAATGTGTCACTTTCAGCATACATTGAGATCACCCTCTTATTTTTACCTGATTTGCTTCAAAATTGATCAGAATAATGTTAAAACTTGGCACATGTAATCCTTTGAAAATGGGCAGGGAGGAGGGGCTCTATAGCGGCACCTTGTAGTGCAGTAAATGTGGAGTGAATTTGACATAGTCCTTTGATGTTTAACCGTTTTAAGTGCCTATTGCCCGCTGTGCACAGTTGCCCTGAAGCCACCGGGGTGGCGGTGCCACCGGGCTTGGGCCCGCCATCGCTGCTCGCAGCTATATTTTATTTATTTTTAGGGCCCAAGCGAAAATTCGCGCAGGGCCCTCTTGTTCTTCTAAGGATTATTAGGGCCCAAGCGAAAATTCGCGCAGGGCCCTCTTGTTCTTCTAAGGATTATTATTTTTTTTTTTTTTTTTTTTTTTCCGTCTTCCGGGGCTTTTTGGGGGCCTTAACATGCTCAAAAACTCTTGAAAATTGGCACACACATTGGAATCCGCGGCCATTAGGACGCCGGAGAGGCTGGTACCCGGGCGTGGCAGGGGGGCTCGACAGCGCCCCCTTGAAAAAAGTCTGAAAATTTGGTCCATATATTAAACATGCTTGCACGTATTAGTATGAAACTCGGTACACATATAGACCTCATCGGGCCGAACAACTTTCGCGCTCTAAGTTAATCGCCACGCCAACAGGAAGTCAGCTATTAAGGGTTGTTTGAAAAACGCATGCTCTGGAATTTGATATACTCCTCCTAGACGATTAATCCGATCGCCACCAAACTCGGTCAGCATGAAGTCAAGACACTGATGATTAAAAATTGCCAGGGGATTTTTGATATCTCGAACGGTTTGGCCGTGGCGAGGCAACGAATTTATGGCGAGAAAAAGGAAACAGGAAATGTGTTATAACGTCTTAATACATATATTGATCTTTATGAAACTTCACGAGTGTGTTCGTTATAGGAGTCTGATCACATGGATGTGACTATTGTGAGTCAAAGTTATAGCGCCACCAACTGGCAGCAGGAAGTGTATCACTTTTTGAAATGTTTTGAGATCACCCTCTTATTTTTACCTGATTTGCTTCAAACTTCATCAGTGTAATGTCAATACACAGCAGATGTAGACCTATGACAGGATTTTTGATATTTGAAATATTGTTGCCATGGCAACAGGTCAAACTGTAATAATATTCTTGAGTGTTTTTGAGGCTCTTAACATGCTTCAAATTGCATGAAACTCGACGCACACATCAATATTGTCAACCAGTAGACATGGACAAAGCCATAGAAATGGGCGTGGTGGAGGGGCTCAGTAGCGCCACCTTTTGACAAAAGTGGGGGGGTTAGTTTTTCCTACAGTCACCAAACTCGGTACACATATTATTCTCATCAAGCCGGACAATTTTCTAATTTACATTCATTAGCTCCGACCAACAGGAAGTCAGCTATTTTGGTTTGAATGTTAATTTTTTGAAAAAACAGGCTATGAATTTTATACTACTACTCCTACAGGGTTTATCCAATTTACACCAAGCTTTTTTTAACTTGTTGCAAACACATTGAAGTTGTTTAATTGCAAACGGATTTTGGATATCTCAAACGGTTTGGCCGTGGCGAGGCAACGAATTTATGGCGAGAAAAGGGAAACAGGAAATGTGTTATAACTTCTGCATACATTGATTGATGTTTATGAAACTTCAGGAGTGTGTTGGTTGTAGTAGTCTGATCACATGGATGTAACTATTGTGAGTCAAAGTTATAGCGCCACCAAATGGCAGCAAGAAGTGTATCACTTTTAAAATGCTTTGAGATCACCCTCTTATTTTTACCTGATTTGCTTCAAACTTCATCAGTGTAATGTCAATACACAGCAGATGTAGACCTATGACAGGATTTTTGATATTTGAAATATTGTTGCCATGGCAACAGGTCAAACTGTAATAATATTCTTGAGTGTTTTTGAGGCTCTTAACATGCTTCAAATTGCATGAAACTCGACACACACATCAATATTGTCAACCAGTAGACATGGACAAAGCCATAGAAATGGGCGTGGTGGAGGGGCTCAGTAGCGCCACCTTTTGACAAAAGTGGGGGGTTAGTTTTTCCTACAGTCACCAAACTCGGTACACATATTATTCTCATCAAGCCGGACAATTTTCTAATTTACATTCATTAGCTCCGACCAACAGGAAGTCAGCTATTTTGGTTTGAATGTTAATTTTTTGAAAAAACAGGCTATGAATTTTATACTACTACTCCTACAGGGTTTATCCAATTTACACCAAGCTTTTTTTAACTTGTTGCTAACACATTGAAGTTGTTTAATTGCAAACGGATTTTGGATATCTCAAACGGTTTGGCCGTGGCGAGGCAACGAATTTATGGCAAGAAAAGGGAAACAAAGTGTTATAACTTCTGCATACATTAATTGATTTTGATGAAACTTTGGCTTAGTCTTCGTTGTACAAGGCTGATCACATGGATTTGACTATTGTGATTCAAAGTCATAGCGCCACCAACTGGAAGCAGAAAATGTGTCACTTTCAGCATACATTGAGATCACCCTCTTATTTTTACCTGATTTGCTTCAAAATTCATCAGAATAATGTTAAAACTTGGCACATGTAATCCTTTGAAAATGGGCAGGGAGGAGGGGCTCTATAACGGCACCTTGTAGTGCAGTAAATGTGGAGTGAATTTGACATAGTCCTTTGATGTTTAACCGTTTTAAGTGCCTATTGCCCGCTGTGCACAGTTGCCCTGAAGCCACCGGGGTGGCGGTGCCACTGGGCTTGGGCCCGCCATCGCTGCTCGCAGCTATATTTAGGGCCCAAGCGAAAATTCGCGCAGGGCCCTCTTGTTCTTCTAAGGATTATTAGGGCCCAAGCGAAAATTCGCGCAGGGCCCTCTTGTTCTTCTAAGGATTATTATTATTTTTTTTTTTTTTTTTTTTTTTCCGTCTTCCGGGGCTTTTTGGGGGCCTTAACATGCTCAAAAACTCTTGAAAATTGGCACACACATTGGAATCCGCGGCCATTAGGACGCCGGAGAGGCTGGTACCCGGGCGTGGCAGGGGGGCTCGACAGCGCCCCCTTGAAAAAAGTCTGAAAATATGGTCCATATATTAAACATGCTTGCACGTATTAGTATGAAACTCGGTACACATATAGACCTCATCGGGCCGAACAACTTTCGCGCTCTAAGTTAATCGCCACGCCAACAGGAAGTCAGCTATTAAGGGTTGTTTGAAAAACGCATGCTCTGGAATTTGATATACTCCTCCTAGACGATTAATCCGATCGCCACCAAACTCGGTCAGCATGAAGTCAAGACACTGATGATTAAAAATTGCCAGGGGATTTTTGATATCTCGAACGGTTTGGCCGTGGCGAGGCAACGAATTTATGGCGAGAAAAAGGAAACAGGAAATGTGTTATAACGTCTTAATACATATATTGATCTTTATGAAACTTCACGAGTGTGTTCGTTATAGGAGTCTGATCACATGGATGTGACTATTGTGAGTCAAAGTTATAGCGCCACCAACTGGCAGCAGGAAGTGTATCACTTTTTGAAATGTTTTGAGATCACCCTCTTATTTTTACCTGATTTGCTTCAAACTTCATCAGTGTAATGTCAATACACAGCAGATGTAGACCTATGACAGGATTTTTGATATTTGAAATATTGTTGCCATGGCAACAGGTCAAACTGTAATAATATTCTTGAGTGTTTTTGAGGCTCTTAACATGCTTCAAATTGCATGAAACTCGACACACACATCAATATTGTCAACCAGTAGACATGGACAAAGCCATAGAAATGGGCGTGGTGGAGGGGCTCAGTAGCGCCACCTTTTGACAAAAGTGGGGGGGTTAGTTTTTCCTACAGTCACCAAACTCGGTACACATATTATTCTCATCAAGCCGGACAATTTTCTAATTTACATTCATTAGCTCCGACCAACAGGAAGTCAGCTATTTTGGTTTGAATGTTAATTTTTTGAAAAAACAGGCTATGAATTTTATACTACTACTCCTACAGGGTTTATCCAATTTACACCAAGCTTTTTTTAACTTGTTGCGAACACATTGAAGTTGTTTAATTGCAAACGGATTTTGGATATCTCAAACGGTTTGGCCGTGGCGAGGCAACGAATTTATGGAGAGAAAAGGGAAACAGGAAATGTGTTATAACTTCTGCATACATTGATTGATGTTTATGAAACTTCAGGAGTGTGTTGGTTGTAGTAGTCTGATCACATGGATGTAACTATTGTGAGTCAAAGTTATAGCGCCACCAAATGGCAGCAAGAAGTGTATCACTTTTAAAATGCTTTGAGATCACCCTCTTATTTTTACCTGATTTGCTTCAAACTTCATCAGTGTAATGTCAATACACAGCAGATGTAGACCTATGACAGGATTTTTGATATTTGAAATATTGTTGCCATGGCAACAGGTCAAACTGTAATAATATTCTTGAGTGTTTTTGAGGCTCTTAACATGCTTCAAATTGCATGAAACTCGACACACACATCAATATTGTCAACCAGTAGACATGGACAAAGCCATAGAAATGGGCGTGGTGGAGGGGCTCAGTAGCGCCACCTTTTGACAAAAGTGGGGGTTAGTTTTTCCTACAGTCACCAAACTCGGTACACATATTATTCTCATCAAGCCGGACAATTTTCTAATTTACATTCATTAGCTCCGACCAACAGGAAGTCAGCTATTTTGGTTTGAATGTTAATTTTTTGAAAAAACAGGCTATGAATTTTATACTACTACTCCTACAGGGTTTATCCAATTTACACCAAGCTTTTTTTAACTTGTTGCGAACACATTGAAGTTGTTTAATTGCAAACGGATTTTGGATATCTCAAACGGTTTGGCCGTGGCGAGGCAACGAATTTATGGCAAGAAAAGGGAAACAAAGTGTTATAACTTCTGCATACATTAATTGATTTTGATGAAACTTTGGCTTAGTCTTCGTTGTACAAGGCTGATCACATGGATTTGACTATTGTGATTCAAAGTCATAGCGCCACCAACTGGAAGCAGAAAATGTGTCACTTTCAGCATACATTGAGATCACCCTCTTATTTTTACCTGATTTGCTTCAAAATTCATCAGAATAATGTTAAAACTTGGCACATGTAATCCTTTGAAAATGGGCAGGGAGGAGGGGCTCTATAGCGGCACCTTGTAGTGCAGTAAATGTGGAGTGAATTTGACATAGTCCTTTGATGTTTAACCGTTTTAAGTGCCTATTGCCCGCTGTGCACAGTTGCCCTGAAGCCACCGGGGTGGCGGTGCCACCGGGCTTGGGCCCGCCATCGCTGCTCGCAGCTATATTTAGGGCCCAAGCGAAAATTCGCGCAGGGCCCTCTTGTTCTTCTAAGGATTATTATTATTATTATTTTTTTTTTTTTTTTTTTTTTTTTCCGTCTTCCGGGGCTTTTTGGGGGCCTTAACATGCTCAAAAACTCTTGAAAATTGGCACACACATTGGAATCCGCGGCCATTAGGACGCCGGAGAGGCTGGTACCCGGGCGTGGCAGGGGCTCGACAGCGCCCCCTTGAAAAAAGTCTGAAAATTTGGTCCATATATTAAACATGCTTGCACGTATTAGTATGAAACTCGGTACACATATAGACCTCATTGGGCCGAACAACTTTCGCGCTCTAAGTTAATCGCCACGCCAACAGGAAGTCAGCTATTAAGGGTTGTTTGAAAAACGCATGCTCTGGAATTTGATATACTCCTCCTAGACGATTAATCCGATCGCCACCAAACTCGGTCAGCATGAAGTCAAGACACTGATGATTAAAAATTGCCAGGGGATTTTTGATATCTCGAACGGTTTGGCCGTGGCGAGGCAACGAATTTATGGCGAGAAAAAGGAAACAGGAAATGTGTTATAACGTCTTAATACATATATTGATCTTTATGAAACTTCACGAGTGTGTTCGTTATAGGAGTCTGATCACATGGATGTGACTATTGTGAGTCAAAGTTATAGCGCCACCAACTGGCAGCAGGAAGTGTATCACTTTTTGAAATGTTTTGAGATCACCCTCTTATTTTTACCTGATTTGCTTCAAACTTCATCAGTGTAATGTCAATACACAGCAGATGTAGACCTATGACAGGATTTTTGATATTTGAAATATTGTTGCCATGGCAACAGGTCAAACTGTAATAATATTCTTGAGTGTTTTTGAGGCTCTTAACATGCTTCAAATTGCATGAAACTCGACACACACATCAATATTGTCAACCAGTAGACATGGACAAAGCCATAGAAATGGGCGTGGTGGAGGGGCTCAGTAGCGCCACCTTTTGACAAAAGTGGGGGGTTAGTTTTTCCTACAGTCACCAAACTCGGTACACATATTATTCTCATCAAGCCGGACAATTTTCTAATTTACATTCATTAGCTCCGACCAACAGGAAGTCAGCTATTTTGGTTTGAATGTTAATTTTTTGAAAAAACAGGCTATGAATTTTATACTACTACTCCTACAGGGTTTATCCAATTTACACCAAGCTTTTTTTAACTTGTTGCGAACACATTGAAGTTGTTTAATTGCAAACGGATTTTGGATATCTCAAACGGTTTGGCCGTGGCGAGGCAACGAATTTATGGCGAGAAAAGGGAAACAGGAAATGTGTTATAACTTCTGCATACATTGATTGATGTTTATGAAACTTCAGGAGTGTGTTGGTTGTAGTAGTCTGATCACATGGATGTAACTATTGTGAGTCAAAGTTATAGCGCCACCAAATGGCAGCAAGAAGTGTATCACTTTTAAAATGCTTTGAGATCACCCTCTTATTTTTACCTGATTTGCTTCAAACTTCATCAGTGTAATGTCAATACACAGCAGATGTAGACCTATGACAGGATTTTTGATATTTGAAATATTGTTGCCATGGCAACAGGTCAAACTGTAATAATATTCTTGAGTGTTTTTGAGGCTCTTAACATGCTTCAAATTGCATGAAACTCGACACACACATCAATATTGTCAAACAGTAGACATGGACAAAGCCATAGAAATGGGCGTGGTGGAGGGGCTCAGTAGCGCCACCTTTTGACAAAAGTGGGGGGGTTAGTTTTTCCTACAGTCACCAAACTCGGTACACATATTATTCTCATCAAGCCGGACAATTTTCTAATTTACATTCATTAGCTCCGACCAACAGGAAGTCAGCTATTTTGGTTTGAATGTTAATTTTTTGAAAAAACAGGCTATGAATTTTATACTACTACTCCTACAGGGTTTATCCAATTTACACCAAGCTTTTTTTAACTTGTTGCTAACACATTGAAGTTGTTTAATTGCAAACGGATTTTGGATATCTCAAACGGTTTGGCCGTGGCGAGGCAACGAATTTATGGCAAGAAAAGGGAAACAAAGTGTTATAACTTCTGCATACATTAATTGATTTTGATGAAACTTTGGCTTAGTCTTCTTTGTACAAGGCTGATCACATGGATTTGACTATTGTGATTCAAAGTCATAGCGCCACCAACTGGAAGCAGAAAATGTGTCACTTTCAGCATACATTGAGATCACCCTCTTATTTTTACCTGATTTGCTTCAAAATTCATCAGAATAATGTTAAAACTTGGCACATGTAATCCTTTGAAAATGGGCAGGGAGGAGGGGCTCTATAACGGCACCTTGTAGTGCAGTAAATGTGGAGTGAATTTGACATAGTCCTTTGATGTTTAACCGTTTTAAGTGCCTATTGCCCGCTGTGCACAGTTGCCCTGAAGCCACCGGGGTGGCGGTGCCACCGGGCTTGGGCCCGCCATCGCTGCTCGCAGCTATATTTATTATTATTATTATTTTTTTTTTTTTTTTTATTTTTTTTTCCGTCTTCCGGGGCTTTTTGGGGGCCTTAACATGCTCAAAAACTCTTGAAAATTGGCACACACATTGGAATCCGCGGCCATTAGGACGCCGGAGAGGCTGGTACCCGGGCGTGGCAGGGGGGCTCGACAGCGCCCCCTTGAAAAAAGTCTGAAAATTTGGTCCATATATTAAACATGCTTGCACGTATTAGTATGAAACTCGGTACACATATAGACCTCATCGGGCCGAACAACTTTCGCGCTCTAAGTTAATCGCCACGCCAACAGGAAGTCAGCTATTAAGGGTTGTTTGAAAAACGCATGCTCTGGAATTTGATATACTCCTCCTAGACGATTAATCCGATCGCCACCAAACTCGGTCAGCATGAAGTCAAGACACTGATGATTAAAAATTGCCAGGGGATTTTTGATATCTCGAACGGTTTGGCCGTGGCGAGGCAACGAATTTATGGCGAGAAAAAGGAAACAGGAAATGTGTTATAACGTCTTAATACATATATTGATCTTTATGAAACTTCACGAGTGTGTTCGTTATAGGAGTCTGATCACATGGATGTGACTATTGTGAGTCAAAGTTATAGCGCCACCAACTGGCAGCAGGAAGTGTATCACTTTTTGAAATGTTTTGAGATCACCCTCTTATTTTTACCTGATTTGCTTCAAACTTCATCAGTGTAATGTCAATACACAGCAGATGTAGACCTATGACAGGATTTTTGATATTTGAAATATTGTTGCCATGGCAACAGGTCAAACTGTAATAATATTCTTGAGTGTTTTTGAGGCTCTTAACATGCTTCAAATTGCATGAAACTCGACACACACATCAATATTGTCAACCAGTAGACATGGACAAAGCCATAGAAATGGGCGTGGTGGAGGGGCTCAGTAGCGCCACCTTTTGACAAAAGTGGGGGTTAGTTTTTCCTACAGTCACCAAACTCGGTACACATATTATTCTCATCAAGCCGGACAATTTTCTAATTTACATTCATTAGCTCCGACCAACAGGAAGTCAGCTATTTTGGTTTGAATGTTAATTTTTTGAAAAAACAGGCTATGAATTTTATACTACTACTCCTACAGGGTTTATCCAATTTACACCAAGCTTTTTTTAACTTGTTGCGAACACATTGAAGTTGTTTAATTGCAAACGGATTTTGGATATCTCAAACGGTTTGGCCGTGGCGAGGCAACGAATTTATGGCGAGAAAAGGGAAACAGGAAATGTGTTATAACTTCTGCATACATTGATTGATGTTTATGAAACTTCAGGAGTGTGTTGGTTGTAGTAGTCTGATCACATGGATGTAACTATTGTGAGTCAAAGTTATAGCGCCACCAAATGGCAGCAAGAAGTGTATCACTTTTAAAATGCTTTGAGATCACCCTCTTATTTTTACCTGATTTGCTTCAAACTTCATCAGTGTAATGTCAATACACAGCAGATGTAGACCTATGACAGGATTTTTGATATTTGAAATATTGTTGCCATGGCAACAGGTCAAACTGTAATAATATTCTTGAGTGTTTTTGAGGCTCTTAACATGCTTCAAATTGCATGAAACTCGACACACACATCAATATTGTCAACCAGTAGACATGGACAAAGCCATAGAAATGGGCGTGGTGGAGGGGCTCAGTAGCGCCACCTTTTGACAAAAGTGGGGGGGTTAGTTTTTCCTACAGTCACCAAACTCGGTACACATATTATTCTCATCAAGCCGGACAATTTTCTAATTTACATTCATTAGCTCCGACCAACAGGAAGTCAGCTATTTTGGTTTGAATGTTAATTTTTTGAAAAAACAGGCTATGAATTTTATACTACTACTCCTACAGGGTTTATCCAATTTACACCAAGCTTTTTTAACTTGTTGCGAACACATTGAAGTTGTTTAATTGCAAACGGATTTTGGATATCTCAAACGGTTTGGCCGTGGCGAGGCAACGAATTTATGGCGAGAAAAGGGAAACAGGAAATGTGTTATAACTTCTGCATACATTGATTGATGTTTATGAAACTTCAGGAGTGTGTTGGTTGTAGTAGTCTGATCACATGGATGTAACTATTGTGAGTCAAAGTTATAGCGCCACCAAATGGCAGCAAGAAGTGTATCACTTTTAAAATGCTTTGAGATCACCCTCTTATTTTTACCTGATTTGCTTCAAACTTCATCAGTGTAATGTCAATACACAGCAGATGTAGACCTATGACAGGATTTTTGATATTTGAAATATTGTTGCCATGGCAACAGGTCAAACTGTAATAATATTCTTGAGTGTTTTTGAGGCTCTTAACATGCTTCAAATTGCATGAAACTCGACACACACATCAATATTGTCAACCAGTAGACATGGACAAAGCCATAGAAATGGGCGTGGTGGAGGGGCTCAGTAGCGCCACCTTTTGACAAAAGTGGGGGGGTTAGTTTTTCCTACAGTCACCAAACTCGGTACACATATTATTCTCATCAAGCCGGACAATTTTCTAATTTACATTCATTAGCTCCGACCAACAGGAAGTCAGCTATTTTGGTTTGAATGTTAATTTTTTGAAAAAACAGGCTATGAATTTTATACTACTACTCCTACAGGGTTTATCCAATTTACACCAAGCTTTTTTTAACTTGTTGCTAACACATTGAAGTTGTTTAATTGCAAACGGATTTTGGATATCTCAAACGGTTTGGCCGTGGCGAGGCAACGAATTTATGGCAAGAAAAGGGAAACAAAGTGTTATAACTTCTGCATACATTAATTGATTTTGATGAAACTTTGGCTTAGTCTTCGTTGTACAAGGCTGATCACATGGATTTGACTATTGTGATTCAAAGTCATAGCGCCACCAACTGGAAGCAGAAAATGTGTCACTTTCAGCATACATTGAGATCACCCTCTTATTTTTACCTGATTTGCTTCAAAATTCATCAGAATAATGTTAAAACTTGGCACATGTAATCCTTTGAAAATGGGCAGGGAGGAGGGGCTCTATAACGGCACCCTGTAGTGCGGTAAATGTGGAGTGAATTTGACATAGTCCTTTGATGTTTAACCGTTTTAAGTGCCTATTGCCCGCTGTGCACAGTTGCCCTGAAGCCACCGGGGTGGCGGTGCCACCGGGCTTGGGCCCGCCATCGCTGCTCGCAGCTATATTTATTTATTTTTTATTTTATTTTATTTTTTTTTTCCGTCTTCCGGGGCTTTTTGGGGGCCTTAACATGCTCAAAAACTCTTGAAAATTGGCACACACATTGGAATCCGCGGCCATTAGGACGCCGGAGAGGCTGGTACCCGGGCGTGGCAGGGGGGCTCGACAGCGCCCCCTTGAAAAAAGTCTGAAAATTTGGTCCATATATTAAACATGCTTGCACGTATTAGTATGAAACTCGGTACACATATAGACCTCATCGGGCCGAACAACTTTCGCGCTCTAAGTTAATCGCCACGCCAACAGGAAGTCAGCTATTAAGGGTTGTTTGAAAAACGCATGCTCTGGAATTTGATATACTCCTCCTAGACGATTAATCCGATCGCCACCAAACTCGGTCAGCATGAAGTCAAGACACTGATGATTAAAAATTGCCAGGGGATTTTTGATATCTCGAACGGTTTGGCCGTGGCGAGGCAACGAATTTATGGCGCGAAAAAGGAAACAGGAAATGTGTTATAACGTCTTAATACATATATTGATCTTTATGAAACTTCACGAGTGTGTTCGTTATAGGAGTCTGATCACATGGATGTGACTATTGTGAGTCAAAGTTATAGCGCCACCAACTGGCAGCAGGAAGTGTATCACTTTTTGAAATGTTTTGAGATCACCCTCTTATTTTTACCTGATTTGCTTCAAACTTCATCAGTGTAATGTCAATACACAGCAGATGTAGACCTATGACAGGATTTTTGATATTTGAAATATTGTTGCCATGGCAACAGGTCAAACTGTAATAATATTCTTGAGTGTTTTTGAGGCTCTTAACATGCTTCAAATTGCATGAAACTCGACACACACATCAATATTGTCAACCAGTAGACATGGACAAAGCCATAGAAATGGGCGTGGTGGAGGGGCTCAGTAGCGCCACCTTTTGACAAAAGTGGGGGTTAGTTTTTCCTACAGTCACCAAATTCGGTACACATATTATTCTCATCAAGCCGGACAATTTTCTAATTTACATTCATTAGCTCCGACCAACAGGAAGTCAGCTATTTTGGTTTGAATGTTAATTTTTTGAAAAAACAGGCTATGAATTTTATACTACTACTCCTACAGAGTTTATCCAATTTACACCAAGCTTTTTTTAACTTGTTGCGAACACATTGAAGTTGTTTAATTGCAAACGGATTTTGGATATCTCAAACGGTTTGGCCGTGGCGAGGCAACGAATTTATGGCGAGAAAAGGGAAACAGGAAATGTGTTATAACTTCTGCATACATTGATTGATGTTTATGAAACTTCAGGAGTGTGTTGGTTGTAGTAGTCTGATCACATGGATGTAACTATTGTGAGTCAAAGTTATAGCGCCACCAAATGGCAGCAAGAAGTGTATCACTTTTAAAATGCTTTGAGATCACCCTCTTATTTTTACCTGATTTGCTTCAAACTTCATCAGTGTAATGTCAATACACAGCAGATGTAGACCTATGACAGGATTTTTGATATTTGAAATATTGTTGCCATGGCAACAGGTCAAACTGTAATAATATTCTTGAGTGTTTTTGAGGCTCTTAACATGCTTCAAATTGCATGAAACTCGACACACACATCAATATTGTCAACCAGTAGACATGGACAAAGCCATAGAAATGGGCGTGGTGGAGGGGCTCAGTAGCGCCACCTTTTGACAAAAGTGGGGGGGTTAGTTTTTCCTACAGTCACCAAACTCGGTACACATATTATTCTCATCAAGCCGGACAATTTTCTAATTTACATTCATTAGCTCCGACCAACAGGAAGTCAGCTATTTTGGTTTGAATGTTAATTATTTGAAAAAACAGGCTATGAATTTTATACTACTACTCCTACAGGGTTTATCCAATTTACACCAAGCTTTTTTTAACTTGTTGCTAACACATTGAAGTTGTTTAATTGCAAACGGATTTTGGATATCTCAAACGGTTTGGCCGTGGCGAGGCAACGAATTTATGGCAAGAAAAGGGAAACAAAGTGTTATAACTTCTGCATACATTAATTGATTTTGATGAAACTTTGGCTTAGTCTTCGTTGTACAAGGCTGATCACATGGATTTGACTATTGTGATTCAAAGTCATAGCGCCACCAACTGGAAGCAGAAAATGTGTCACTTTCAGCATACATTGAGATCACCCTCTTATTTTTACCTGATTTGCTTCAAAATTCATCAGAATAATGTTAAAACTTGGCACATGTAATCCTTTGAAAATGGGCAGGGAGGAGGGGCTCTATAACGGCACCTTGTAGTGCAGTAAATGTGGAGTGAATTTGACATAGTCCTTTGATGTTTAACCGTTTTAAGTGCCTATTGCCCGCTGTGCACAGTTGCCCTGAAGCCACCGGGGTGGCGGTGCCACCGGGCTTGGGCCCGCCATCGCTGCTCGCAGCTATATTTTTTTATTTTTTTTCCGTCTTCCGGGGCTTTTTGGGGGCCTTAACATGCTCAAAAACTCTTGAAAATTGGCACACACATTGGAATCCGCGGCCATTAGGACGCCGGAGAGGCTGGTGCCCGGGCGTGGCAGGGGGGCTCGACAGCGCCCCCTTGAAAAAAGTCTGAAAATTTGGTCCATATATTAAACTTGCTTGCATGTATTAGTATGAAACTCGGTACACATATAGACCTCATCGGGCCGAACAACTTTCGCGCTCTAAGTTAATCGCCACGCCAACAGGAAGTCAGCTATTAAGGGTTGTTTGAAAAACGCATGCTCTGGAATTTGATATACTCCTCCTAGACGATTAATCCGATCGCCACCAAACTCGGTCAGCATGAAGTCAAGACACTGATGATTAAAAATTGCCAGGGGATTTTTGATATCTCGAACGGTTTGGCCGTGGCGAGGCAACGAATTTATGGCGAGAAAAAGGAAACAGGAAATGTGTTATAACGTCTGCATACATATATTAATCTTTATGAAACTTCACGAGTGTGTTCGTTATAGGAGTCTGATCACATGGATGTGACTATTGTGAGTCAAAGTTATAGCGCCACCAACTGGCAGCAGGAAGTGTATCACTTTTTGAAATGCTTTGAGATCACCCTCTTATTTTTACCTGATTTGCTTCAAACTTCATCAGTGTAATGTCAATACACAGCAGATGTAGACCTATGACAGGATTTTTGATATTTGAAATATTGTTGCCATGGCAACAGGTCAAACTGTAATAATATTCTTGAGTGTTTTTGAGGCTCTTAACATGCTTCAAATTGCATGAAACTCGACACACACATCAATATTGTCAACCAGTAGACATGGACAAAGCCATAGAAATGGGCGTGGTGGAGGGGCTCAGTAGCGCCACCTTTTGACAAAAGTGGGGGGGTTAGTTTTTCCTACAGTCACCAAACTCGGTACACATATTGTTCTCATCAAGCCGGACAATTTTCTAATTTACATTCATTAGCTCCGACCAACAGGAAGTCGGCTATTTTTGTTTGAATGTTAATTTTTTGAAAAAACAGGCTATGAATTTTATACTACTACTCCTACAGGGTTTGTCCAATTTACACCAAGCTTTTTTTAACTTGTTGCTAACACATTGAAGTTGTTTAATTGCAAACGGATTTTGGATATCTCAAACGGTTTGGCCGTGGCGAGGCAACGAATTTATGGCGAGAAAAGGGAAACAGGAAATGTGTTATAACTTCTGCATACATTGATTGATGTTTATGAAACTTCAGGAGTGTGTTGGTTGTAGTAGTCTGATCACATGGATGTAACTATTGTGAGTCAAAGTTATAGCGCCACCAAATGGCAGCAAGAAGTGTATCACTTTTAAAATGCTTTGAGATCACCCTCTTATTTTTACCTGATTTGCTTCAAACTTCATCAGTGTAATGTCAATACACAGCAGATGTAGACCTATGACAGGATTTTTGATATTTGAAATATTGTTGCCATGGCAACAGGTCAAACTGTAATAATATTCTTGAGTGTTTTTGAGGCTCTTAACATGCTTCAAATTGCATGAAACTCGACACACACATCAATATTGTCAACCAGTAGACATGGACAAAGCCATAGAAATGGGCGTGGTGGAGGGGCTCAGTAGCGCCACCTTTTGACAAAAGTGGGGGGGTTAGTTTTTCCTACAGTCACCAAACTCGGTACACATATTATTCTCATCAAGCCGGACAATTTTCTAATTTACATTCATTAGCTCCGACCAACAGGAAGTCAGCTATTTTGGTTTGAATGTTAATTATTTGAAAAAACAGGCTATGAATTTTATACTACTACTCCTACAGGGTTTATCCAATTTACACCAAGCTTTTTTTAACTTGTTGCTAACACATTGAAGTTGTTTAATTGCAAACGGATTTTGGATATCTCAAACGGTTTGGCCGTGGCGAGGCAACGAATTTATGGCAAGAAAAGGGAAACAAAGTGTTATAACTTCTGCATACATTAATTGATTTTGATGAAACTTTGGCTTAGTCTTCGTTGTACAAGGCTGATCACATGGATTTGACTATTGTGATTCAAAGTCATAGCGCCACCAACTGGAAGCAGAAAATGTGTCACTTTCAGCATACATTGAGATCACCCTCTTATTTTTACCTGATTTGCTTCAAAATTCATCAGAATAATGTTAAAACTTGGCACATGTAATCCTTTGAAAATGGGCAGGGAGGAGGGGCTCTATAACGGCACCTTGTAGTGCAGTAAATGTGGAGTGAATTTGACATAGTCCTTTGATGTTTAACCGTTTTAAGTGCCTATTGCCCGCTGTGCACAGTTGCCCTGAAGCCACCGGGGTGGCGGTGCCACCGGGCTTGGGCCCGCCATCGCTGCTCGCAGCTATATTTTTTTATTTTTTTCCGTCTTCCGGGGCTTTTTGGGGGCCTTAATATGCTCAAAAACTCTTG
Source organism: Chanodichthys erythropterus (assembly GCF_024489055.1). Classification (NCBI taxonomy): domain Eukaryota; kingdom Metazoa; phylum Chordata; class Actinopteri; order Cypriniformes; family Xenocyprididae; genus Chanodichthys; species Chanodichthys erythropterus. The sequence continues at coordinate 1,237,691 of NC_090240.1, forward strand.
AAAATTGGCACACACATTGGAATCCGCGGCCATTAGGACGCCGGAGAGGCTGGTGCCCGGGCGTGGCAGGGGGGCTCGACAGCGCCCCCTTGAAAAAAGTCTGAAAATTTGGTCCATATATTAAACTTGCTTGCATGTATTAGTATGAAACTCGGTACACATATAGACCTCATCGGGCCGAACAACTTTCGCGCTCTAAGTTAATCGCCACGCCAACAGGAAGTCAGCTATTAAGGGTTGTTTGAAAAACGCATGCTCTGGAATTTGATATACTCCTCCTAGACGATTAATCCGATCGCCACCAAACTCGGTCAGCATGAAGTCAAGACACTGATGATTAAAAATTGCCAGGGGATTTTTGATATCTCGAACGGTTTGGCCGTGGCGAGGCAACGAATTTATGGCGAGAAAAAGGAAACAGGAAATGTGTTATAACGTCTGCATACATATATTAATCTTTATGAAACTTCACGAGTGTGTTCGTTATAGGAGTCTGATCACATGGATGTGACTATTGTGAGTCAAAGTTATAGCGCCACCAACTGGCAGCAGGAAGTGTATCACTTTTTGAAATGCTTTGAGATCACCCTCTTATTTTTACCTGATTTGCTTCAAACTTCATCAGTGTAATGTCAATACACAGCAGATGTAGACCTATGACAGGATTTTTGATATTTGAAATATTGTTGCCATGGCAACAGGTCAAACTGTAATAATATTCTTGAGTGTTTTTGAGGCTCTTAACATGCTTCAAATTGCATGAAACTCGACACACACATCAATATTGTCAACCAGTAGACATGGACAAAGCCATAGAAATGGGCGTGGTGGAGGGGCTCAGTAGCGCCACCTTTTGACAAAAGTGGGGGTTAGTTTTTCCTACAGTCACCAAACTCGGTACACATATTGTTCTCATCAAGCCGGACAATTTTCTAATTTACATTCATTAGCTCCGACCAACAGGAAGTCGGCTATTTTTGTTTGAATGTTAATTTTTTGAAAAAACAGGCTATGAATTTTATACTACTACTCCTACAGGGTTTGTCCAATTTACACCAAGCTTTTTTTAACTTGTTGCTAACACATTGAAGTTGTTTAATTGCAAACGGATTTTGGATACCTCAAACGGTTTGGCCGTGGCGAGGCAACAAATTTATGGCGAGAAAAAGGAAACAGGAAATGTGTTATAACGTCTGCATACATATATTGATCTTTATGAAACTTCATGAGTGTGTTAGTTGTAGTAGTCTGATCACATGGATGTGACTATTGTGAGTCAAAGTTATAGCACCACCAACTGGCAGCAGGAAGTGTATCACTTTTTGAAATGTTTTGAGATCACCCTCTTATTTTTACCTGATTTGCTTCAAACTTCATCAGTGTAATGTCAATACACAGCAGATGTAGACCTATGACAGGATTTTTGATATTTGAAATATTGTTGCCATGGCAACAGGTCAAACTGTAATAATATTCTTGAGTGTTTTTGAGGCTCTTAACATGCTTCAAATTGCATGAAACTCGACACACACATCAATATTGTCAACCAGTAGACATGGACAAAGCCATAGAAATGGGCGTGGTGAAGGGGCTCAGTAGCGCCACCTTTTGTCAAAAGTGGGGGGGTTAGTTTTTCCTACAGTCACCAAACTCGGTACACATATTGTTCTCATCAAGCCGGACAATTTTCTAATTTATATTCATTAGCTCCGACCAACAGGAAGTCAGCTATTTTGGTTTGAATGTTAATTTTTTGAAAAAACAGGCTATGAATTTTATACTACTACTCCTACAGGGTTTATCCAATTTACACCAACCTTTTTTTAACTTGTTGCTAACACATTGAAGTTGTTTAATTGTAAACGGATTTTGGATATCTCAAACGGTTTGGCCGTGGCGAGGCAACGAATTTATGGCAAGAAAAGGGAAACAAAGTGTTATAACTTCTGCATACATTAATTGATTTTGATGAAACTTTGGCTTAGTCTTCGTTGTACAAGGCTGATCACATGGATTTGACTATTGTGATTCAAAGTCATAGCGCCACCAACTGGAAGCAGAAAATGTGTCACTTTCAGCATACATTGAGATCACCCTCTTATTTTTACCTGATTTGCTTCAAAATTCATCAGAATAATGTTAAAACTTGGCACATGTAATCCTTTGAAAATGGGCAGGGAGGAGGGGCTCTATAACGGCACCTTGTAGTGCAGTAAATGTGGAGTGAATTTGACATAGTCCTTTGATGTTTAACCGTTTTAAGTGCCTATTGCCCGCTGTGCACAGTTGCCCTGAAGCCACCGGGGTGGCGGTGCCACCGGGCTTGGGCCCGCCATCGCTGCTCGCAGCTATATTTATTATTAGGGCCCAAGCGAATTAAGCGCGCAGGGCCCTCTTGTTCTTCTAAGGATTATTATTATTAGGGCCCAAGCGAATTAAGCGCGCAGGGCCCTCTTGTTCTTCTAAGGATTATTATTATTACAGTTGCCCTGAAGCCACCGGGGTGGCGGTGCCACCGGGCTTGGGCCCGCCATTGCTGCTCGCAGCTATATTTTTTTAAATTTTTTTTCCGTCTTCCGGGGCTTTTTGGGGGCCTTAACATGCTCAAAAACTCTTGAAAATTGGCACACACATTGGAAACCGCGGCCATTAGGATGCCCCAGAGGCTGGTATCCGGGCGTGGCAGGGGGCCTCGACAGCGCCCCCTTGAAAAAAGTCTGAAAATTTGGTCCATATATTAAACACGCTTGCACGTATTAGTATGAAACTCGGTACACATATAGACCTCATCGGGCCGAACAACTTTCGTGCTCTAAGTTAAACGCCACGCCAACAGGAAGTCAGCTATTAAGGGTTGTTTGAAAAACGCATGCTCTGGAATTTGATATACTCCTCCTAGACGATTAATCCGATCGCCACCAAACTCGGTCAGCATGAAGTCAAGACATTGAAGATTAAAAATTGCCAGCGGATTTTTGATATCTCGAACGGTTTGGCCGTGGCGAGGCAACGAATTTATGGCGAGAAAAAGGAAACAGGAAATGTGTTATAACGTCTGCATACATATATTGATCTTTATGAAACTTCACGAGTGTGTTAGTTGTAGTAGTCTGATCACATGGATGTGACTATTGTGAGTCAAAGTTATAGCGCCACCAACTGGCAGCAGGAAGTGTATCACTTTTTGAAATGCTTTGAGATCACCCTCTTATTTTTACCTGATTTGCTTCAAACTTCATTAATGTAATGGCAATACACAGCAGATGTAGACCTATGACAGGATTTTTGATATTTGAAATATTGTTGCCATGGCAACAGGTCAAACTGTAATAATATTCTTGAGTGTTTTTGAGGCTCTTAACATGCTTCAAATTGCATGAAACTCGACACACACATCAATATTGTCAACCAGTAGACATGGACAAAGCCATAGAAATGGGCGTGGTGAAGGGGCTCAGTAGCGCCACCTTTTGTCAAAAGTGGGGGTGTTAGTTTTTCCTACAGTCACCAAACTCGGTACACATATTGTTCTCATCAAGCTGGACAATTTTCTAATTTACATTCATTAGCTCCAACCAACAGGAAGTCGGCTATTTTTGTTTGAATGTTAATTTTTTTAAAAGACAGGCTATGAATTTTATACTACTACTCCTACAGGGTTTATCCAATTTACACCAAGCTTTTTTTAACTTGTTGCTAACACATTGAAGTTGTTTAATTGCAAACGGATTTTGGATACCTCAAACGGTTTGGCCGTGGCGAGGCAACGAATTTATGACAAGAAAAGGGAAACAAAGTGTTATAACTTCTGCATACATTAATTGATTTTGATGAACCTTTGGCTTAGTCTTCGTTGTACAAGGCTGATCACATGGATGTGACTATTGTGATTCAAAGTCATAGCGCCACCAACTGGAAGCAGAAAATGTGTCACTTTCAGCATACATTGAGATCACCCTCTTATTTTTACCTGATTTGCTTCAAAATTCATCAGAATAATGTTAAAACTTGGCACATGTAATCCTTTGAAAATGGGCAGGGAGGAGGGGCTCTATAGCGGCACCTTGTAGTGCAGTAAATGTGGAGTGAATTTGACATAGTCCTTTGATGTTTAACCATTTTAAGTGCCTATTGCCCGCTGTGCACAGTTGCCCTGAAGCCACCGGGATGGCGGTGCCACCGGGCTTGGGCCCGCCATCGCTGCTCGCAGCTATATTTTTTTTAATTTTTTTTCCGTCTTCCGGGGCTTTTTGGGGGCCTTAACATGCTCAAAAACTCTTGAAAATTGACACACACATTGGAATCCGCGGCCATTAGGATGCCCCAGAGGCTGGTATCCGGGCGTGGCAGGGGGCCTCGACAGCGCCCCCTTGAAAAAAGTCCGAAAACTTTGTCCATATATTGAACACACTTGCATGTATTAGTATGAAACTCGGTACACATATAGACCTCATCGGGCCGAACAACTTTCGTGCTCTAAGTTAAACGCCACACCAACAGGAAGTCAGCTATTAAGGGTTGTTTGAAAAACACATGCTCTGGAATTTGATATACTCCTCCTAGGTGATTAATCCGATCGCTACCAAACTCGGTCAGCATGAAGTCAAGACATTGATGATTAAAAATTGCCAGCGGATTTTTGATATCTCGAACGGTTTGGCCGTGGCGAGGCAACGAATTTATGGCGAGAAAAAGGAAACAGGAAATGTGTTATAACGTCTGCATACATATATTGATCTTTATGAAACTTCACGAGTGTGTTGGTTGTAGTAGTCTGATCACATGTATGTGACTATTGTGAGTCAAAGTTATAGCGCCACCAACTGGCAGCAGGAAGTGTATCACTTTTTGAAATGCTTTAAAGATCACCCTCTTATTTTTACCTGATTTGCTTCAAACTTCATTAATGTAATGGCAATACACAGCAGATGTAGACCTATGACAGGATTTTTGATATTTAAAATATTGTTGCCATGGCAACAGGTCAAACTGTAATAATATTCTTGAGTGTTTTTGAGGCTCTTAACATGCTTCAAATTGCATGAAACTCGACACACACATCAATATTGTCAACCAGTAGACATGGACAAAGCCATAGAAATGGGCGTGGTGAAGGGGCTCAGTAGCGCCACCTTTTGTCAAAAGTGGGGGGGTTAGTTTTTCCTACAGTCACCAAACTCGGTACACATATTGTTCTCATCAAGCCGGACAATTTTCTAATTTACATTCTCTAGCTCCGACCAACAGGAAGTTGGCTATTTTTGTTTGAATGTTAATTTTTTGAAAAAACAGGCTATGAATTTTATACTACTACTCCTACAGGGTTTATCCAATTTACACCAAGCTTTTTTTAACTTGTTGCTAACACATTGAAGTTGTTTAATTGCAAACAGATTTTGGATATCTCAAACGGTTTGGCCATGGCGAGGCAACAAATTTATGGCGAGAAAAAGGAAACAGGAAATGTGTTATAACGTCTGCATACATATATTAATCTTTATGAAACTTCACGAGTGTGTTAGTTGTAGTAGTCTGATCACATGGATGTAACTATTGTGAGTCAAAGTTATAGCGCCACCAAATGGCAGCAAGAAGTGTATCACTTTTAAAATGCTTTGAGATCACCCTCTTATTTTTACCTGATTTGCTTCAAACTTCATCAGTGTAATGTCAATACACAGCAGATGTAGACCTATGACAGGATTTTTGATATTTGAAATTTCGTTGCCATGGCGACAGGTCAAACTGTAATAATATTCTTGAGTGTTTTTGAGGCTCTTAACATGCTTCAATTTGCATGAAACTCGACACACACATCAATATTGTCAACCAGTAGACATGGACAAAGCCATAGAAATGGGCGTGGTGGAGGGGCTCAGTAGCGCCACCTTTTGACAAAAGTGGGGGGGTTAGTTTTTCCTACAGTCACCAAACTCGGTACATATATTGATCTCATCAAGCCGGACAATTTTCTAATTTACATTCATTAGCTCCGACCAACAGGAAGTCGGCTATTTTTGTTTGAATGTTAATTTTTTTAAAAAACAGGCTATGAATTTTATACTACTACTCCTACAGAGTTTATCCAATTTACACCAAGCTTTTTTTAACTTGTTGCTAACACATTGAAGTTGTTTAATTGCAAACGGATTTTGGATATCTCAAACGGTTTGGCCGTGGCGAGGCAACGAATTTATGGCAAGAAAAGGGAAACAAAGTGTTATAACTTCTGCATACATTAATTGATTTTGATGAAACTTTGGCTTAGTCTTCGTTGTACAAGGCTGATCACATGGATTTGACTATTGTGATTCAAAGTCATAGCGCCACCAACTGGAAGCAGAAAATGTGTCACTTTCAGCATACATTGAGATCACCCTCTTATTTTTACCTGATTTGCTTCAAAATTCATCAGAATAATGTTAAAACTTGGCACATGTAATCCTTTGAAAATGGGCAGGGAGGAGGGGCTCTATAGCGGCACCTTGTAGTGCAGTAAATGTGGAGTGAATTTGACATAGTCCTTTGATGTTTAACCGTTTTAAGTGCCTATTGCCCGCTGTGCACAGTTGCCCTGAAGCCACCGGGGTGGCGGTGCCACCGGGCTTGGGCCCGCCATCGCTGCTCGCAGCTATATTATATAATTGAATTTTAATGTGAACAAAACAACATACATGCAAGTGTATATATAATCATACATGTCAGGGGTAAATAAATGCATGAGAAAGAAAGAAAGAAAGAAAGAAAGAAAGAAAGAAAGAAAGAAAGAAAGAAAGAAAGAAAGAAAGAAAGAAAGAAAGAAAGAAAGAAAGAAAGAAAGAAAGAAAGAAAGAAAGAAAGAAAGAAAGAAAGAAAGAAAGAAAGAAAGAAAGAAAGAAAGAAAGAAAGAAAGAAAGAAAGAAAAGTAAATAGCCTATTCAAATAAAAAGAAAGTAATTTCACAGAAACATCTTGTAGCTATTAAAAACAGTTGTATTGTTTTCAATGGTTTTAAGTTTTTGCTTTTGGATATTAAATTGATCAAAATTTGGCATTTTTTTAAAACATTGGACTTTAGTAACAGGCAATTACAATAATTTTATTTGTGATGCAATACTTATGAGGTGTCATCCAAATTTTACTCCAATCAAAATGTTTTTTTAAAATAGAGAATTCCAGTCAGTAGTAACAGCAAGTATACCTTTACATTGAAGAAGGGAACAGAAGAAAATATCATTACATCCAGAACTTGAAAGCCCATGAAAGTAATGCTTGTTTGTAAAAACTTGCAAGTTTCATGGGTATTTTATTAATGTCTGTCACATTTTAAAACTCAATACCACCTAGTACTGAAATACAAAGTTAGGTACTGTAGCCTATACCATACTTTATTTTTTAAATAATTGTGGAGACATTTAATTTTAAATATGTTAGAGGTCTTGAAATCCAAACATTCAATCCTCCCTCAATTTTTGAACGACAAATATTTTCTAATATAGCGTGATTTGTTCTTCCAAATAAACATAAAAGGTTTGGTGTCTTATCACTTAAATTGGTGAGGGAGGCTACCCACATGGAAAAAACCTATATAAATATATATGTTTCAATATAGGTTTTGATATAGGTTTTGCATATATGTGACCTATATAAAATTGGCCGTTTTCCTATATTATAGGTACATATATGCACATATATATATGCACCTATATGTTCACCTATAATAGTAAAATTAAAATCCATAGCTGCTAGGCAACATAAATAAAAGTCCAAAATGTAGAAATGTACATTATTTATTTACCCAAGATCAATCAAATAGTACAAAACAAAAAATATAGTACAAGAACAAAAATATAGTACAAGAACAAAAATATAGTACAAGAACAAAAATAAGACAAAAAACCTGCTAGGCAACATAAAAGTCCAAAATATAGAAACTAACATTTTTGTAAGTCCTTCATGATTTCAAAAACAATATAGAAACTGAAACTAAAACCATAAGAAAGGGAGCAACAGAGAATATTGACTCTGAAATTCTACTCACAGATTGCATCCTTCAATTTCAAAACAACACACTTCAAAAAGGTCAGTGTCTTTTTCAGTCCTTTAGGATACTGGATTGGATTCGATTCCAAATGCAAAATATACACATAGGAGGAGGTCCAGTGCCATCAAGATGTCCTCACTGGCCATCCAACGTGAACAAAATGTGGTCATACTGCATGAGATGATCCTCCCGCAGGCTTTAGGCACTATCTTAGGTGTTGGGATGACAGGAGGGTTGGTCTGAGCATGGCCCTGGAGAAGAGGGGATAATAGCATTAACCATCTTCACATATTTATTTGAAAGGCAAACCTTATAAGCTAAATTAATTTCAACTACTGTCATATACAACTGTTCAAATACTTTTGGCCATTAACTGAAAATGAATGTAATTTTCTCTTCACACTGAGAGAATAATTTGTGTATTATCATTTGTATAGCAAAATGTGCAATAAGTGTCGTGCTTTGATTAGATTGTGTTTCACACACTGTAGTCAACTGTTCATGGCTCACCTCAATGTCAAACAGCAACCCCAGGTCCACCTTGAACAGTGCAGGCAAGAGGAGAACAGCTGCTTCCAACTGTGGCCTTTAAACAAAATAACATCATTAGGTTAACATAACATGGGGGATGCTTTTACCCAATACTTTTTTGTTTTGTTTTTTAAACATTCATTACTGTGTGTAAAGCCCAAAGTATACTTCGTATTTTATGCATATGCTTTTTCTGAACTCAAAACAAATTAAGATCTTTTTGATGAAGTCTGAGAGGTTTCTGTCCCTCCAATGATGAGGGTGAGTAATTAATGACAGAATTTCCATTTTTGGGTAAACTAATCCTTTAAAGGTGATTACCCTTGCACAAATCAAAGCAATTCTCAAACAACACAACTGGGTATTCATACAACTTCACATTTGTACGAGACATACACTAGAGCTGCAGGATTCTGGATGAAATGAGAATCATGATTTTTTGGTTGCAAATAGAGATCGCAATTCTCCCACGATTCTAAATAGACAACTAAAAATAACATTTAATTTACTAGTTCTAGCAAAATATTAATTGCTGGAAAATGTTTAATTTGAATGAATTATTTTTAAAAAATGGTTTTGAATATATTAATAGCTCATTAATAAATACTTGTTTCACTACTGGATGAATCAGGGTTTAACCTTAACCAATCTATTGAATGAATGATTCAATGACAACGTCACTGATTGCCACCTAGTGGCTTAACAAGGTAATTTATATACAACAGTTATTTAAGCATCAAGTTAGTTTCGATTTGCTCTATTTTGATCGCTATCTAATGTCCAGTGATTATATCCTAACTGTAAATTTTTATCTTATTACTTCTGTGATAATTTTAATATTTGTAAAAGAAATCAAATAAACAAATCCTTGAATAACTACAGTGTGGTTCAAAACTGCTGTTTATGGATCAGTAGCAGCATGAATACCGAATGTTCCGGTAGGATTTTTGTCAAAGGTTTAATAGACGCAGGCGAATCGTTGTCAATAATAAAGTAGGATCACGTGGGTGTTTGAATCGAGATTGTTATCTTTTTACGATAAATTGTGCAGCTCTAAAACATACATACAAAGTAAATCAAAGGGGTTTTGGACAAGCCAGGTTGATGATGTATATCATACCTAGAAGCAGGGCACAAGCTGATGTAACTGAAGTAAGTTGATTCAAAACTTTAACTCCCTCAATGTCAGCAGATGGTTCATGAAGTTCTCCCCCTCCTTCCAAATAATGAACATCGCCATGGTGAGCTGCTCCTCAATCATCTGTCGGGTTATCCTAAAATAGTGAACATAAAAAAATAATAATAATAATTTGGTCACCTTTTGCTAGCATAACTACAAAATACACAAATTTAGACTTATTTTTCTGAAAATAAACCAAAATAGAATATTCTTACGTTCAACTCAGAAAGTACTCCTTGATGAGGTCTTCAGGACTTTCTCTCAGGAAAAAGATAAGGGCCCTCAGGACACACTTCACAGATGAATGTTTTCAGTCTGTGATAAAGCAATTGTGATTATTTTTCTTATTTAAAAAAAAAGCACAATAATCTGTAATAGGGAATCAATTTTTTGCAGATATGCAATAGCAAAAGACAAGAAAATATAAAAATAATTTGTATTAATGACTGGCCAAATTTGCAATTAATATATTTATGGACAATACCAGCAAAACTTGTGTCGTTGAGGGATCCCAAAAAATAAATAAATAAAAAAAAAGGAGCTAAAAAAAAAATCCATTCTTTATTTTCCAATGCGTTTCAGCACACAGGCCTTCGTCAGTGCTAAAATATTACAGATTTGCAATTAAGAAATGCATCTGAATGAGTCATTGGTTTCATTTAAAATTATGAATTTATAATACATAATTATAAGTCTGAAAATAAAACATGCATCAATTAATAAATTAGCTTTATACCCCAATATATTTAATCATTCTTGATTATAGGGATATTTCACCGAAAAATGAAAGCTAGCTGTTAATTTACTTACCATCAGGCCATCCAAGTTGACTTTTTTATTTCTTCAGTAGAACAGTAAATATTTTTAGCTGGAACTGTGATCTTCTGTGATTAATGTAATGTCAATGGCTACTGTCACTGTGAGAATAAAAAAATAAATAAATACAAAATTAATACAAAACAACAAGAAAAAAAAGTCACATGCATTTGAGATGGCATAAGAGGGAGTTGATGAATGTTTTGGAATGGATAATTCTTAGTCTAAAGTTTGTTAATGAGGATAACATTCAATTCAATAGACAGCATTAGATGGATTTTATTCAAACATGTCCAACATTGGTAATTCATATTATCTATTAACAATTATAGCCGTTTTTATAGAAATTACTTACCATGTAAAGTTATTGCAAAGTGTCCTTAGTCGTCAAACATTGAAGAGTTTTAGATCCTAAAAGGGGGAGGGGAATCAGTGTTTATAAATGAAAAAAAAAAAAACGTGTTTGCTGCATTAATTAGTTGTGTAAATACGCAACCATTTCATTCTACTAAAAAAACAGGATAAAAAAAAACACCTCGCGCTAGTCAAATGAAATAAGCCTTAACTATGTCTTTACTCACAGACTTTCTTCGTCATTTTGGTCGAACAAATAGATCAATAAATCAGAGCTAACGTGAAAAAGACAAAAGAACTGACAAACATTAATTTAAAAACCTAAACTCAATAATTGTAATGCGAGGATCCCCTCAGCCTCGACTCGAGCGTCTCTCCCGCTCCCCACGCACTTCCTGCCCGCAGCATTTCAAATAGTACACGCTACATACACGGTAGAGATGTTTCTTTTAAAAAATATTTAGAGACATACTTACATGGTCCAAACTGAATACATTTCTTTATAATAAAACGAGTAATCCAACATCTTGTATATAATAGAAAAGTTGAAATCGTAACTAACCGACTTTTTGAATTTGCGCGGCCTGCAGTAACGTTATACTGCTGGCCGCGCCAATTAAAAAATTCGGTTAGATACGATTTCGTTAGTATTCATGTTCACAAACAACGTTAATTAACTCATAAACAGCTTAAAACACATGTTCAACCTTTGCATTATCGAGTATATTAATTAAAACATTTCCAACCTACCTTAATTCATCCAAGTCCAGGGGAAATTAATGGCGATCGAGCAGAAAACTCGAGAAAGGCCAAATACTCGTGAGTCATGACGTCAAAAAAAAAAAAAAAAACGTCTGTCACGGGGTCCTTAAAGAGAAATTATCCTTTGGCTGAAAGTGAGGTATTTGAGTAACTTAGTTGAGTGTACAATATTGAGAGCAATTCGCAGAAAGAAGTAATTAGACTCAAATAGTTATAGCAATCCAACTTACACCCATATTCACTTTTACAGAGGGCTTGGGCCTTGGGGACAAAAAGGTTGAGAACCAGGTTATGTTTAGAAAATACACTGTAATTTAATGTTGTTTTTAATCCTTTCCCCACCTAAACTAAGAGAATAGAGTTAGAGAACCTTTAAAGAACTATACAGAGGCTTAACGGGTTCTTTTTATGGCAGTGGTGCTATATAGCACCTTAACCACAGCAAGGAACTGCTGAAGAACCATACAGGGGCTTTACAGGTTTATTATAAGGTAGTGGTGCTATATAGCACCTTAACCACCCCAAAGAACCGCTGAACCAATTTTTTTAGAGTGTAGTTAAATTCCATAACATGTCAATTATATGTGATACCAATTTCACGTGTTCGCACATACATAAGTTCTTGCATCATTTTTTTTTCATTAATTCTTAGTTTTTGCCTTGATAATAGAAAATATGAGCTATGACAGTCAAAAATGAGATATGAGCTATATACACTGCATATAGGTTTCATATATGCGCATATATCCACACATAGGTTCTTTCCATGTGGGTATAACACTGGAGCAGCATAAACCAACCTAGATAAATCCTCAGCTTTAACTAATAACACACGACCATGTCTCTCGTCAGCCAAGAATTCAATTTCTTTTCTAATGATTTAATGGTACGATTGAAGTTTAATCTTGATACCCAGATATTTAACAACTTCTTTCAGGAATATTCTATATACATTTAAACAAACTGACCACCAACTGCAGCTTTCAGACGCCATATTTATTTTTTAGCTCAACAGTGGCGCACAGTTTAATAAGATATCGGGCGGCGAAAGATATATCTATTCTGCCTTCACAAACCGATCAGGGGTGCGTTTCCCGAAAGCATCGTTAACCAACTATGGTCGTAAGTCCCACTGAACTCTATTGGTAACGACGGAACTTGCGACCATGGGAAACGCACCCCAGATGACGAGGTATCTCAGTAGACAGAATGTAACACGAAGACTGAATGGACGTGCTGTTGCCTCCCTACCAGTACCTCCGCATTTCTGCGAAGGCAGCATTTTATTTGTGATTGGTCCATCTTGACAGCGCGAAGAAAAGTAATCCGTACCACGTGACATCGAAACTGCTGCACTGAGTCAAAGTAATAATTAATCCACGATAAATAATAACCCGAATAATGACACTGAAAAACGTTAACAGCTACTGAACTGGAAATCCACAATATAGTGGGAATAGGATAATTATTATTTTGATCCATCGTACTAACTTAACTAATCACAGACAATTTTCGGGGCGATAACTCCTCCCACTTGTATCGCTGGATCATGAGAATTGCCGTTCTATCCATATGTGTCATTGCTCTTTCTGGTTGGCATCGTAGCTGTCAATGATCGGAAAGCATCATGGCAGGGATGGAACTCGCACCGCTGAGACCATGGGATGATTTTTTCCCTGGTGTTGACAGATTCTCCAAACCTGATGTGTCTGATTTAACCAAATGGAATAACAGAGTAATCAGCAATCTGCTTTATTTTCAGACTAATTACTTTGCTGCCGCCATCGTCGTATTTCTGATTGTCGGGTAGGTAAAGATGTTCAATATCTTAATCGTTTATATTTGTTAGTGTATAGGCTACATCATTTAATTTGTGTATAGGCCTACATCATATAAAAAGCTTGCATAAATGTCGCACCCAACTTGGCCAGAGCAAACTATCCTCCATTTAATGCGGTGGCAAAGTATAGTTCAAATCAGAACGTTAAAGACAGGATTTAAAATAGTGAATCAGAAAAACACGTGTGAAATACTTCTTGTTCGTTTGTGGAATGTGTTTAACGTTGACCCACCCTGTTTTGGGTAGTGTTTATTGTCATGTCAACCTCACAAGCCTTTTGTTTTTCAGCTGTCTGGAATCGGTGAGTCACTTGCTATGTGAGCAACGGAACCGACTGTTGTGCTGCGCTCATACATTTAGGGGAAAACTAGAAATGTTTTTCATGTTTTCTGCAGAATGAATCCTTATTGACCACTGCAAGTTCAAAATATAGTTCAAAAGCATACTTAAAACAAGTATCTGGTTCAAATTTTGAACTACACACACACACTCTCTCTCTGCCAAAAAATAGTTGCTGTTTGGATTTTAATAGTCACATGCTTAAAGGGATAGTTCATCCAAAAATGAAAAATTGATGTTTATCTGCTTACCCCAGGACATCCAAGATGTAGGGGACTTTGTTTCTTCAGTAGAACACAAATGATGATTTTTAACTCCAACCGTTCGGTCTGTCAGTTGTATAATGCATGGCAATGGGAACTTCATCTAAGAGTAAAAATGCACAGACAAATACAAATTAAACCCTGCGGCTCGTGACGACACATTGATGTCCTAAGACACGAAACGTTTGGTTTGTTCGAGAAACCGAGCAGTATTTATATAATTTTTTACCTCTAATATGTCCAACTGCCTTGAGCATCCGGTGTGTGAGGTCTGAAAATGCACTCTGATGACGAAAGTGATCTCTCGGGCTTATACTTCAATGAGTGCGAAAGATCACTTCCGTTGTCAGAGCGCGTTCAGACCTCACACACCGGATGCTCAAGGCAGTTGGACATAGTGGTGTACATCCTACATACCTACATCTTGGATGCCCTGGGGGTAAACAGATAAACATCAAATTTTTAAATTTTTAGTGAACTATCCCTTTAAGAGTCTATGATTGGATCATTATTGCGGTGATTGTTGTTTCTAGCACGTTGTATGTTTGGCAACAGTTCTTCTAACCCTAATTGAATTCATTTTCATGCACCTCTTGATCGAAATAAATGTAAGTGATATATATGTAATAAGTGATGTTATTTCCATCAAAAGGTGCATCAACATTTGGTCAAGATCTTGTATTGACATTGCAAGAGGTGAGCACTCTGTAAAGTCTCCTCCAGCACATCCTAAAGACTTTCAATGAATTTAAGGTCTGGACTCAGAGGTGTCAATGTGTGAAAATGATTCTTCATGCTTCCTCCCAACCATTCTTTCACACATTCTTTCACAGCCTGATGAATCTTGACATTGTCATCCTGGAATATGGTAATGATGTGTCTTCCTACAAAAAAAGAAAAAAGCTACACACTCCATCAACTAGGGTTAATAGAACTGTTGCCAAACATATAACATGCTAGAAACATAATAATCACAGCAGTAATGTTCAGAGTCAAAGACTCTTAAGTATTTGCCCATTTAAATCCAAACAGCGACTTGTTTTGCCAAGCAGTGTATATTTATATAGTTTCTCGTTGTCCATAATTGCTGATTAATATACATAAGGTAAGGAGCAGTACATCAGCCCAATGAGACTTCAGGATGGATGGGGCTGTAAAAACAAGCGGCTGACAAAATGTGGTTTTAAGCTGTGTTCACTTACCAGCGACTTTGTTTCTGCATGTCACCAGTAGCTCACCGGTCAGGTCACTAGTGGGCGTTCCCGCTACTGTTTGCCTAGTAACGTTTATGAATGACATTCACGGATGTTACTCCATGTTGTAACTTGTAGTCAACAAATCAAGTCAAGTCACCTTTATTTATATAGTGCTTTTTACAATGCAGATTGTGTCAAAGCAGCTTTACAGTGATAGGCTAACTGGCAAATAGTTTTGGCTGCACAGCAGCTCTAGAAGAAAATGGTGTCATTGTCCAGCTTAAGTAAGTTCAGTATTTATAAATTCCTTTTGTAAAAATCAATAGTTATTAATTTAGTTGATTCATCTATACATTGGTTCTGGAGAAAACAGTGATGTCATCGTCCACAGTTCAGTTTGCATACAATGGTGTCAATGCAGGCAGATCTAAAACATTGTTGAATATCAATATCAAGAGCATATCAAATCAGTTTTCTTGCCGCTACAAACAAGTCTTTTGGAAGGAAAAGTCTAAATATAAATGGAATCAGTACATAAAAAGCCTAATATTAAAGATTAACGAGAAACAGTGAGTGCTCTTTGCCATCATGGCTATTTATCTGCAGTAAAAGGGCAAATGCCTGTCTATCTGGGCTCACAAAACCTTTCAGGCTCAGTGTCAGCACGAAGAATGCCACCGTATGTACACAGAGACATCTTAAATTATAGGACAGTTGCTGACCGATAAAATGAGCTTCTTCATTTTGCCTTGACACTGAAGAGCAACAGTTCACGTGCACTCCTCTGGTTCCCTAAAGTCACTCTGTATTTGCATAAAGTTGAAAATATCTCAAATGTGTTGCATCACTGGACATGCCCCATCAGGTCACCAATGGTCATTGTCACTCATGTCGCCAGGTTGAAAATGTGTCTTCATTAAAATGAATGGGATCGTGTTTGCTTTGTCGTTGCTAGTGTGAATACAGCTTTACTCGTCATGTTACTCGTTGATTTGGTTGGAGGAAAAAGACAGTACAGTAAAAAAAGATTGCATACAGCACCTTTAACACAATGTTATAATAGTAATAATATTGATTAATGTCATTACTGTACATTAAATGACTTTTAATGTGGATTTTTCAGTTTTATGAACCCATTGGGAATGTTTCTTGGAGGGGCAGTTGTGGCTCTGGTCTTCATGGTCTCTGTATGGGCTGGAGAGAATAAAGCCATTATCAAGAACTTCAAGAAGAAAAATCCCACCCTGTTTGTTGTGGGTGTCATGGGAATCAGCTACTTCCTGTTGTCCTTGTGTGGAGGAGTGATGGTGTTTGTCTTTGGCATCACATTCCCTATGCTCTGTGAGTACTAGCATTAGATCTTCTGTATTTGCACTGCTTTATTACAGGTGCACTTTGTAATTTCTGTTTATGTTTTGCTTGGAGCTTTCCTTGGACTTTATACTGACACTTACCAGTGTGGATGCAGCATCACCCCCAAAACAATAATTCTGTCATCAGTGCCATTGTAGGAATAATCTGTACATATTTGTCACGCACACTCTTAAGGCCAATTCACACCGCACAGACAAACACCAAAAAACAAGTTGGCTGTTGGATTTAGAATTTAAAAAGAACCTTAAAAAGAACCTTAAAAAGAACCTTAAAAAGAACCTTTTTCGGCAATGGAAAGGTTCCATGGATGTTAAAGGTTCTTCATGGACCCATCAATACCAATAAAGCACCTTTATTTTTAAGAATGAAGAATTTTGCAAACTAAAGTGTTGAAGGTTACCCAAAAATGAGTGGTATTTGTGTAGAATAATACAGCTCTGTTCTACACCAGTAATGACTGTTGGCATCTCATTATGTTTGACAAAAGTAACTCATTTAACTAGCAATTATACTATGGAAAAAAAAAGAAAAATGGCTTCCTGAATGGTTTCAGTTTTTCACCCTAAACTGAAAATTCTGTCATCATCATTTACTCACCCTCATGTCATTCTAAAGGCCTGTTCACACAAGGACGGTAACTATAATGAAAACGATAAAGATATTGTTCTAAAAATCATTCTAAATATAAAAGAATAGCGGAGTCCACACCACAACTAATGATATCATTGGAATCACTTTCAGAACTATTTTTTTTTCCCAGCTGATGAATGATAAAAAATATTGACAGCCAATCGTTTTAAAGAGCTCAAGTGGCAGATGACAAACCTGCAGTGCGCTTAGAAAAAGCAGAACAATATTGTCCGCTGGTGTGAATGCTAATATAGTTATTGTTATAGTTAACATTCTTGGTGAATTTATTTTGAAGCAAACTGCACAAGAGAAAATTGAACACTGAGACTTTTTTTTTTCAAAACATCTTTTGTGTAGAGACTCGATTGCTTTATATGATGAACAGATTGAATTTAGGCTTTTATTCACATATAAACACTGATTAGCGAACATAAACAGATGCTCATCCAAAACTGCTTGATGGGCGAGAACAAACCTCTTGCTGAAGCTCAAACGTACTGCGTAACATTGGTTCTCACATGTCAAGTGAACATGCTTGAGCTTCCGTTTACCACAACTGATGTGTGAGTTGATGAATGTGGTAACACTTTACATTAAGGTTCATTTGTTAACATTAGTTAATGTATTAACTAACATGAACTAACCATGAGCAGTATATTTGTTACTGTATTTACTAATCTTCGTTAATGTTAGTTAATGAAAATAGTTTATTGTTTGTTCATGTTAGTTCACAGTGTATTAACTAATGTTCACAAGATTTTAATAATGTATTAGTAAATGCTGAAATTAACATTAAACCAATTAATAAATGGTGTATAAGTGCAGTTCATTATTAGTGCATGTTAACTAATGTAGTCAACTAATGTTAACCAATGAACCTTATTGTAAAGTGTTGCCATGAATGTTTTTATGTGAATAAAAGCTAAATTCAGTCTGTTCATCAAAAAAAGTCTCTTCAGAAAATTTGGACAAAACCACTCAGTTTGTATGGATTAGTTTTACAATCTCTTTATAAACGTTTTGAAGCGTCAAAGTGTCAGTTGCATATAGCTGTCTATGGAGGGACAGAAATTTCTCAGATTTCACAAAAAGATTTTTATTTGTGTTCCAAAGATGAGTCTTATGGGTTTTGAACGACATGAGGGTGAGTAATTAATGACAGAATTTTTATTTTTTTGGGTGAACTATCCCTTTAAGCCTTGTCTATGAAACTGGGGGACAATGTGTTGTATATGTATTTAAAAGGAAATTTTAATAAAGTAAAATAATAAAAAAATGGAAAAAGATTGCAATATATCCAGTGGCCCTATAAAGACCCTGGGAAAGACTACAGACTACAGGGAGAATAAGAGCTTAGTACATAGTCGTCTTTCTCTGATGGCTTTTTTGAGTCTACATTAAAAATTTTCATGTAAAATATTACCATGTGTTCAGTTTCTCTTCATCAAGAGAGGTTCTGTTGCTGAAGACTCAGTAGAAGTCTTGTGTTTCACCCCGCAGTGATCCTTATCCACGCTTCTCTGAGACTTCGCAGCATGAAGAACAAGTTGGAGAACAAGATTGAGGGTGTTGGCCTAAAGAAGACGCCCATGGGAGTCATACTGGATCTCCTGGATCAACAAGAAGAAAAAATCAACAAAATCCAAGATTTCTTGGAGAGCAAGCTGAAAGATTAAGTGTGAAACACATCAGTGTCAATTATATTCAGCCACTGTTTCTTCTTGAATTGTTTTTTGTTTGTTTTGGTCTTGGTTTGAGAACCAAATTCCAAAATGGAAATATCTTTTAAATTCCAAAGTATGACAAAATTTCAAAAGCATATGTTTGTCACATCACCAAAAAGTATGATTGGAACTATTTCAAATGCTGTTTTTAGTTCTAAGTTTTTAGTGCTAAGACTGTCTATCAAACTGTTGTCTTAGCTAGACATCATAAACTCATTCCCTTTGTATATGCAGCTTCCATTGACATTTAGCATGTTTTTGTTTTTATACCGTTGCAATTTGCATTAAAAAAGTATGCTTTGTGAAGCGTCAATAGATTTCTATAAACGGAGTCACTGAAGGCACTTTGAAATATGTATCATCATAGAAATTATAGGTTTGGTTATAGGTTTCCACTCTTTCAAAAGCAATCGTCAGTCATCTGTTGCACATTGAAATGAACTTTTCACATGAGCTGATAAGATATCTGAAGGAGAAGTGTGTATTTATTGCTGAATACAGTTTTGCATGTTTTGTTTATTTTTTGGCTAACCTCAGCAGTGAATAAAACTTTAAATGCTTCTGATATCATATTAATGCACAATTACTGTTTGCTCACTAGTTTGAAGAGATTTAATAAATGTGGAATGTAGAAAATTTTGGGCATGATACTTGTGAGTACAATTAAACAACAGCTTTTGCAGAAATCAGATTTCCGGCAGCAGTCTTTTCTTCTAAAGTAGTGCATTGTTTAAACTACCGGATTTTCCACAGGAAAAGAAAAAGATGGAGACTTTCCCCAGCTCCTTGGCTCCTGCTTCTCCCAGGCCTCTAAGCTCCTTCACAGCCGGCGATCGCCTCATCGGGCTCCTACAGGTGGGTCGTTCGCTGGAGAGGTATGTGGAGGAGTTCGTTGAGCTCGCTTTTTTGTCTGACTGGCCTGAAGCATGTTTGATCTCCTTGTTTCTGGATGGACTAGATGATGACACCATCCGTTTTGATGAATCCGATTATCGTTTCTCCTTAAGCGAAACTATCAATTCCATTTTATGGTTAAATGACTCCAAATTCTATGTTGATTGGGTTCAGGATAGGTGTTTATCTCTGGTCCATCCAGAAACAGGGTTGGCCGGGCCAGTCAGTCAGCCACCGTCTTCCTCCGCATACCCCTCCAGCTAACTTCCTGCCTGTTCCATGCTGGACCCACACTCCACTGCTGGGTCCAGAAGGCAGAGGAAGAAGAGAAAGACAGAGCCAAGCTCCCCAGTCTCCGCCGAGCCCAGCTCCCGTTCCTACGGGAATTTTAATTGTATTTGAGGGAATGGACTAGACCCCTCCTCCAGCCTCCCACGAAACGCCTAGCGGGACGGCTTGGCTTATTGACTTCTCCTCCGAGCCCTCAGCTCCAGCCGTCTCCGAGCCCTCTTCTCCAGCTCCAGCCGCCGCCGCCGAGCCCTCAGCCGCTCCAGCCGAGCCAGCCGCTCCAGCCGCCGCCGAGCCAGCCTCTCCTATTATGAACTTCATTATAGAAGTCTCAAGCCCAAAGACTGTTTTCCCTCCCTGCCTCCCTCTCCCGCCTCCTCCCATTTGTGTCTACACTGAACCTCCACCTCAAGCCCCCTCGCCCAGATCTCCACCTTGGACCTCTGGGCGATTACCGTCACCCTGGCTCCAACCTCCCTCTGCTCCGTCGTTGCCCATCAGTCCTCCAGCCTCACAAGTCTCCATCCTGCCCCCGTTCACACCTTGGTCATTCGTCAGCCTGCCCTCACTTCTGGACTGCACTCCTCCGTCTCCGCTCTGTCCCTCCGTTCCAGTTGGCTTCCTCACTCCCCCTGGTGTTCACTTTGTTGTCTGTCGTCCTTGTTCAACTGCGGCCTTTTGGAGCCCTGGCTGCGCTTCGGTCGCCGGAGCCGCTGGTTCCGCTGGTTCCGCCATCTCCCGCCAGTCCTTCAGCGCCGCCTGGGCTCAACGGCTCGAAGGCTTCGGCTCCTGACCCGCCATGGCTGCCCGCTGCACCTGACCCTCCATGGCAGCCCGCTGCACCTGACCTGCCATGGCTGCCCTCGGCCCTGCCCTGTAGACCTCCACTCCAGTCTACTCCTCCCCCTGCTCCCACCCCCCTCCCGGTTGTTCCATCTACGGCGCGAGGACGCGCCTACCGGGAGGGGGAGGTACTGTTACAGATCCCTTGTTCCCCTGGACTCCATTTCCCATGATCCTCCTGTTTCGTCACCTGCACTCACTTCCCTCGTCAGCTCCTCTTCATCACTCTTCACCTGCACCTGGACTCTATTATCATCACTCCCTTTATATGGCACTCACTCCCTGCACTCCCTGTCCGTTCTCTGTTTTGCTTGGTGTATGTTTGGTGTTCCTTACTTGTGTTTATTAAAGTACGTCTCTAATTGTGGAAATCCGTATCTGCATCATCCTTCTACCAGCTACACGTAACACATGCTAACTTGAATAATTTCAACAACTTCTAATATTACTACTTGTAGCATTAATGTAATGGGCTAAAGATGATTTCACTAGTTAAGTTTCTTACCTGTAATCCAAACATACTGTTACAAACTAACATTTACCTTACAACAGATGTAGTAACAGCAAGAACTTACACCATTTTTGAAAGAATTGGGTGAGGCATGATTCAGTGAGCCATTCATTGAAGGGTAAGTTCACACAAAATGAAAATTACCCCGTAATTTACTCACCCTCAGCCAAACACAATCAGAGTTATTTAAAAAAATAGTCTAAGCGTTATAATGGAAGTGAATGGTACCCAAGATTTTGAAGCCTAAAAAGCGCATCCATCCATCATAAAAGTAATCCGTACAGCTCCAGGGGATTAATTAAATGATTAGTTCACTTTATTTTTTTTATTGTAACCATTATTGAGGTTTGTATGAGGAGTGTTGATGTTGATGAAGTGTGTCCCAACTATTACAGAAACGATTGTCAACTGCTGAATTTGTTTACTACTTTTTCATTAATACTTCAACTCCAGATTTTTCAAGTCAGTCATGAAAGTACAGAAAAAGTAATTTAAACCACTTTAATGCAGTGATTTGACTGCTATTAAACAGACTGTTGAGCTTTTCATCAATCTCTTTCTTTATCAAAGACTAACAAAGTCAAGGTTCAAGAGCCTAACTAAAGCAAACACTGATCACTATGACATGACCTCAAAGAAACATTTTCAACCAAACATCAACAATTAACAGTTAATCTCAAGACCTTTTGTACATGTTTGAAAGAAAGAAAGACAAACTGGACTAATAAGTGAAGATGTAATTCTGTTAGTTGTTTAATCATCCTCTGCTGAGATCTTGAGAGATTTAATATCTTCTTTTATCTTCAGCTGATTTCATTTCAAGGCTGGAAGTT
Source organism: Chanodichthys erythropterus (assembly GCF_024489055.1). Taxonomy (NCBI): domain Eukaryota; kingdom Metazoa; phylum Chordata; class Actinopteri; order Cypriniformes; family Xenocyprididae; genus Chanodichthys; species Chanodichthys erythropterus. The sequence continues at coordinate 1,260,092 of NC_090240.1, forward strand.
AGTTGTAGTTTCTGTTCCTGTTGTTTCTCTTTCCTTCAGTGATTCTGCTTGTTAACAGCAGGTGTTTGAATGTTTCTGGAACATCATACTAACCTGTAAATTATGTTCTATTAACATTAAGGAAACTGGACATTTTTATTTTCTTGGAATGCTACAAATCAACATTCCTAGAATGTTGGGTTGTTAATAAAAATTAAGTTGAAAGAATGTTTCGGGAACATCATAATAACCTTTTAAAAAAACATTAATCTAACATTAAGAAAACGGGACATTTTAATGTTTCCATAACCAAAAACAAAAGAAAGTCCCACATACTATCAATGCTTACAAAAGTATCAACAACGTTTTAGGGTAAATGTTTCCATAACCAAAACTGAATGGTTTCCTGGGTTGCAGCAAGCTTGTGAGATTTATTAAGCCCTTATTTTCCCTCTCTGTATATTTTTTCACAGCATGCTGAGTTGAGTCCCCAAAATTAAAATAATGGATAAAGTGGAGTGGATAAAGTTCATGAAATAAAAGATTGTGCACAATGAATTCACTGCAATGACAGCTTCAAAGTGCATCCTGTATAACCAAACTTTAAATCTTGAATATTCTGGTGGTCTGTCTTGTGAATTTTGATCTTCAGTTCCTTCCACAAATGCTCTGTTGGGTTAAATCTGGTGATTTACTTTGACATTCTAACAACTTTATTTTCTTCTTCTGGAACCAATTCAAACTCTCCTTTGCAGTGTGTTTTAGGTTGTTGTCTTGGTGGAAGGTCCACCAAAGTCTCATCTTCATCATTCTGGTGGATGGCAACAAATTCATCTCAAGAATTTCCAGTACATGGCCCCATTCATCTTCCCTTCAATAATATTGATTCTGCCAGTACCATGAGAAGAGAAACAGTCCCATACCATGATATTCCACCTCAGAAACATCACTGTTGGTGTGGTATTTAGGGTCATATGCAAAACCATTTCTGCTCCAAACATGGCATGTGGTATTGTTGCCAAAAGTTCGATTTTTGTCTCATCTGACCACACTAAATTCTCCCAGTAGTTCAGACCTTTCCAAATGTTGTGTAGAAAACTTCAAATGAGCTTCAACATGCCTTTTCTTCAATAATGGCGTTTTCTGTGGTGAGCATGCATAGGCTGTGGTGGTGGACTGAATTTCCTATTGTTTTCTCTAGGACAACTGTACCTGCTGCCTCCAAGTCTTTCTGGACCTCTTTCCAAGTAGTCCTTGGTTCTTGGGCTACTTTTCTGACTAAAATCCTTCTGTAACCAGTACCATATGGCAAAAATCTAACCCAAATGATTCTAATATGCACAGGTAGGAGGTAGAACTACTGAAATCTGTTGCTTTCTTGACTTGCCTTGCTTAGTGTACTGCTTTTTCTTAGTGTGTTCACAATTTTATGTCAATTGCTGCATCGGAACTTTGTATAATAAAAAAAGTTAACATATTCAATACTTATTATATCCGCTGTCTGTTGTTTGTGTGTGTGTGTGTGTGTGTGTGTGTGTGTGTGTGTGTGTGTGTGTGTGGTCATAGGCTAAAGTTACCTTGGTGGGCTTTTTGAGAAACAGTACCAATGGGTTAATGGAGTCGTACCTTAAAAACCCAACTTGACAAAAGAGTTCTGTTTATGGATGCTAATTATGTTTAGAGATTGTTTTGTTGTTGTTGTTTTTTTTAGCTCAATATTCTTTTTTTTCTTTTATTATTATTATTATCAAAAGAAAATGTTTTTGTTTCAGTTGTTCAGTTGTACCGCATCTATCTGTCTGTCATGCACGGTACAGAATACGGCTTTTAAATGAGAATAAAATCAATATTACCGATTTATCACCAGATACCATATAATAACTTTTAACTTCGGCGCCTTTTCTGACAAAACTTTTAAATTGAAAACACTCTTATTTTAGAAGGTGTTCTCCGTATCGAAGAGCTTCCGGTAGACATCAGAACAAAACGCCTGTTGTGGCTGTGTTCATTTGTTGGAGATTATTGGCGTTACGGCTGTTGAGCTAAAACGAAATCGACATGCCCCGGGTTTATATCGGCAGACTGAGTTATCATGTCCGCGAGAAAGATATCCAGAGGTTTTTCAGTGGCTATGGAAAGCTGCTGGAGGTGGATCTGAAAAACGGGTGAGTTAATTCATCTGTACGCGACACGAGGAAGGTAGAATCAGCATGCAGTGATATTAAATAAATCCATAATGCGAAACGTCTGGTTAGTTTTCAGCTGCAACTATTAGTTTAGTATTAAGTTTAAGGTCTAAACGTCGAGTTGTTACATAGAGCAGGAGAGTTAAACTGAATGGCCACTTTATGAAACGAAAACTAGTTTATTTGCAGTTGTTTATTATGCGATAATACTGAACGATGTTTGGCGGGAAATGTTTTGTCCAGAGTTTAAGCAGGTCAATTGTTGCAGAAGTGTTCGACTGATAGTCTCGCCACGTTTACACTGTGCAAGCGCCTCCATTTTCTCGGCCTAGAAATAGATGCAGCTGGTAGAACTGAAATGAGCGCGACACAATAATTGAAATAGGAGGAGCGCGACGGCCTGCAAGTACGACAAAACAACATAGTTATGCGTTTTTAATTCACTTTTCATTGTGTTTGGAGTTTTTATTTTTATTGCTCTTCACTGCCAGATAAGCACTATAAAATTTAGACTGATGATGGCTTTCTCAAGCCATGTTGTTCTTTGACTTAATCTTCTGGATAAAATGTCTGAGTCTCTCAATCTTATAGCGCTTGTCTGGCTGTCCATCTTTTAGCAATGCCTACCAACTTTGGACATGCTAGCTAAATGATAACATCCTATTAACCACCCAGAAAGCCCTAGAAACCGCAAAGCCAGTCTGTCTGATAGACTACATGGCCTTAAGCTACGTAAAACTTGTAGCTTATAAAACTACTTTAAACTGGAAACCTTAATTTCAAGGTTTTTAAATTACTTGACTTTATATCCAGGTTTCTCAAGCCAACGCCAATCTTTCTTGACAAACCTTTTTAAGTAGTTAGCTTCAGAGCTGGTCTGGTTGTAATTACTGTCAAACACATTGATTGGTAAGGTAGATTGAATAAGGTAGATTCTTGCACTGAATTTGTATGTCAGTATTAATGTAGTGAGGTTGTTTGTAGTAGCCGTGATCAAGATGGTGAATATTTTCCATTGGGTTCAACAACATTCAGAAGGGCTTTTCACACTTGAAATGGTTAACCCTGAGTCATTCTAAACCCTGGATTAACTATCCTGGGTTAGAGTGGGGGTTCAATCTTCAACTGGCTGGCGGCAGCAGCCACTGACAGGTCACATGACCTGGTGGCAGCTGCCAGTCTGATTCTGGCAGGTCACGTGACCTGCCAGTGGCGCTGGTGGCAGCTGCCAGTCTTGATTCTGGCAGGTCTGTCAGCGGTGGCTGGCAGAGTGTAACGCGCGTTCCTTATTTCTATCGTTGCATGGAAATACATAATTGTATTATTATTAATATAATCTTATGACTTTATTTTTTTGTATAATTCACGTTTTAGATGGGTTTATCTCAATTCTCAATTAAAGCAGTCAAATGACCGTGATCTCACGCGAGTATAACGCGTTCTCTAATCACTCTCGCTGCATGAAAATACATAATTTTATCATTATTAATATAATATTATGACTCTAATCTTTTGTATGATTGATGTTTTAGATGGGTTTATCTCAATTAAAGCAGTCAAATGACCGTGATCTCAACTGGTGGAAAATGACGCTCAGCCAGGCCAGCCACTGCTGAGACGCGAGTATAACGCGTTGTCTATCCACTCTCGCTGCATGAAAATACATAATTTTATCATTATTAATATAATATTATGACTATATTGTTTTGTATGATTGACGTTTTAGATGTGTTTATCTCAATTAAAGCAGTCAAATGACCGTGATCTCAACTGGTGGAAAATGACGCATAGCCCAGCCAGCCACTACTGAGACGCGAGTATAACGCGTTCTCTTATAACTCTCGCTGCATGGAAATGCATAATTTTATTATTAATAATATAATATAATGACTCTATTCTTTTGTATGGTGGACGTTTTAGATGGGTTTATCTCAATTAAAGCAGTCAAATGACCGTGATCTCAACTGGTTGCTACTGATGCTTCGCTGGACGCTCAACCATCCAGCCACTGTTGCCTGTCATTCCAAAGAAATCATTCTAATTTGTATGCATACTGCTAATAGTTGTGACGATTTTATGTTTTGTAATAACACGAGTTATGCAATAATATATAGCATAAAAATGGCAATTAAAACGTGAATTATTCTATACGACCCTTTCTCAACATTAATCCTAAATCTGGATACAATCATTTTAGCGGCTGTGGGGAAGTTTAGGTCTCATTTATTGATTTCATTTTAAAAAGGTGTGTTTGATGTAAATATTTAGATACATTGACTTTGTTCATTTAAGCAACATGACCACCTGTAAAGCGAGAGTGATTAGAGAACGCGTTATACTCAGTAGTGGCTGGCTGGGCTGAGCGTCATTTTCCACCAGTTGAGATCACGGTCATTTGACTGCTTTAATTGAGATAAACTCATCTAAAATGTCAATCATATGAAACAATATAGTCATAATATTATATTAATAATGATAAAATTATGTATTTCCATGCAGCGAGAGTGATTAGAGAACACATTATACTCGCGTCTCAGCAGTGGCTGGCTGGGCTGAGCGTCATTTTCCACCAATTGAGATCACGGTCATTTGACTGCATTAATTGAGATAAACCCATCTAAAACGTCAATCATACAAAAGAATAGGGTCATAATATTATATTAGTAATGATAAAATTATGTATTTCCATGCAGCGAGAGTGATTAGAGAACACGTTATACTCGCGTCTCAGTAGTGGCTGGCATGGGCTGAGCGTCATTTTCCACCAGTTGAGATCACGGTCATTTGACTGCTTTAATTGAGATAAACCCATCTAAAACGTCAATCATACAAAAGAATAGTCATAATGTTATATTAATAATAATACAATTGTGTATTTCTATGCAGCGACAGAGATATAGGGAACGCGTTACACTCTGCCAGTCACCAGAACCGCTGACAGACCTGCCAGAATCAGACTGGCAGCTGCTACCAGCGCCACTGGCAGGTCACGTGACCTGCCAGAATCAGACTGGCAGCTGCCACCAGGACACGTGACCTGTCAGTGGCTGCTACCGCCAGCCAGCTGAAGATTGAACCCCTACTGCTGGGTTATCTTGCTTCATATTTCACACTGCTCATTGGCGGAGAGTGAACCAACTCTAGGGTTTGGCTAGATGTGATTACTCCTTAAAACTTTTAAATAGAATGTCATTAAATAGTTGGGCGTGTTGCCTATCAATAACCTAAACATCCCAGCGTAATCGTTCTTATTAAAGTAGCTATGTTGACAAACCACTATTTGAACAGGCAAGCATATGCGTGATTTGGCATGCCAGCCAGCTTGAATAATAAATAGGAAATATCATCTGGAAAGAATGCATAAAAGCGCACTCATTTTTAAAAAAAAAAAAAATTATAATCACTAAGCTGTCACTCATCTTAATTCATCACAATCTCACAAAGTTATGCTAATCGATTAAGCTGACTGTACAATTAATATCTTATTTGGCGTACATACTGTCTACACTTTTTGTTACAAGTTAAATTATAACGAAAGGATTTGAGTGTGCAGAGCTCAGCACTGGGCAAAAACTCAGACGTTTTGAGTTGTGAAGGGGATTCTACATTAAACATGTCTGATTGGCCATTGCGTTCAAAAAATCATCAGATATGTTTGTGATTGGCTACAGTGCTTAACGTTTCAAAAATACATTGTAAATAGGAAAACCTATTTATATTAGTTTCGATGCTCTCAAGAGCAAAATTGGTGGACTGGTACACGACAGACACCTGCTTTCAAATGCTCCCATGTGTATCTGTGTAAGCGATTGGTGAAGAGCTTCATTGATGATTATTTACAATGTTAATGCCAATCAATGAAGCCAATCACAGACATATCTGATGTACACACATCTGTGTTCACTGGCCGTGAACACAATGGCCAGTCAGAGCGAGGTGTTTACAGATCTGCTTAACAGCACTCAAAGCGTCACATTTTTAAAATTTCAGGACTGACTAGGTACTGAAGTCTGTACTTTTGACAACTCTAGTGTGCAATGCTGTAAAATGCATTAAAAGTATGATGCAACATGAGCTTTACTAGATTTAGTTAAATGTGCAGGTGCAGTTTTGGCCCAAGCCCCCATTTATTTTAGACCTGTAGCCAGCCTTACACATGCTCTTACACGGCTTGTAATTAACGCAGGGTTAACAATTAATCCTGAGTATTCCTAAACTGGCATTTCACACTGTACATTCTTAAACCCCTGGTTAACATCCTTGTTTGCATATTTGCGGTGCCATTGTCAATGATGGGAACGAACACTGCACACTATACGTTTACATATACATATACAATACATACAGGCTCTAATATCGTGCATCTTCATATTATATATTGCCGGTTGTACTATAAAGTTTACTGAACGGACTTTTTGGACTATAAATCTAAGTATGTAATGGTCTCTTTACTCCAGATGTCGTGCATTTTCTGTCACCATTTGACATTTTCCCCTCAAACACTGAAACTGCTGTTTATACAATGCGCTGCGTTTCCGTAAACATACAGTATGTGAATGAGGCATGTGATTAGGCATGTGACGGTATCAAACTTTCATGTTGCGATTAATTGAAGCTTTTATCAAGGTAGACGGTATTATCACAATATTAAAATAGGTTGCAAAACCATTTTTGTCATAGTTTAACAGGTTTAGGGGAAAATGTTACCCCATTTTTTGGGAGCTTGGGGGTCCCTGATAATATATCCATCACAAAATATTGGTTCGTTGCCTCAGGGCAACAATGTGCTACGAGGGTACTAAAACAGCAAGGTTTTCTATATAAGTGGAATAAGGAAAACATGTAATATGTTCATTAGAACATGTTTTATTTTGACAAACATCAATAACAAATGGTTCCAACCAATAAAAAAAAAAACAATGAACAATCAAATAAACAAACTACTACTAATTACAACACCAAATGTTTCTGACATTTCATATAAACATATTGTAACACTTATATATTAACCAACATCCGAATGACTATGTGTGTATGTGTGTGTGAATGTGTGTTTGTGTGGTTTTTTGGATATTGTTTGAATCAGAGCTTCTCTTTTTGACAAAGCATACTCTGATTTCCTATTCTATGTGAAACCTCAGAAAGCAGTTGCTGGTGGATGTAAAACAGAGGTGAACATCACATTTCCGGCACTTGGCTTTTGGTGTACCTGTGCACCCTGGTACCTTGCATCTCCCCTTCTTTTCAGCCATAATCATCCAGTGGGCTGTGGCATCCAGGCGCACATCAGGGACTGGAATTGGAGCAGCGGGTCCTTTTCTCCTCTTTTCCTCATACTCACCAGCAATTGTGGAACAGGGGCGACCTTTCTTGCGTTCCAGGCTCTTTCCACTTTTGCATAGGGCTTCAGCAATGTACGATTTGAAGGTATACAGCTTCATATGTTCATTCTTTCTCATGCCAGTACCTTCACAATCTCTTCGGTAGAGCAGCCATGTGGTCACGATGATCATATCCAGAAGGTGGAACACCAGCCGGTGGTACCACTTCTTTGATCTTATTTTGATCAGATACAGTGCAAGCAGTGAGTCAAGAAGATCCACCCCACCCATATTCTTGTTGTATTCTTTCACCACAGCAGGGCAGGGGACTTTGGTGATCATCTTTTGCTTGCGATCCCACCTGTCAACCTCGGTGACTGGGTGGGCTCCAGTGTAATCACTGAGAAGGGTCACTGAGCGAGTATCGTACCACTTTACAGCATACAAGGTGGTTTCTCTCACCATGGCCATCTTCTGTTCAAAAGATCCACGTCCTGCTCTTTTCAGCTCAGCATCGCACATCAAGTTGACACCTGGTAGTCTGTTGCCACGAACAGTACCAGTGCAGTGAATTCCCTGCTGAGCCAGTGTAAGCACAAGAGGGACACTCGTAAACCAGTTGTCAAAAAAAACCTTGTAGTTCTTATGCTTGGGTATAGGCTGGGCCAGGCGGAGGACAACGTTGCCACTTGCTCCCACATCTGCTAGCTCAGGGGGTTGTACAACTCTCCCTGTGTAGATTTCCAAGTTGTACGGGACACCATCAGAGCCAGCCAAGACCAGAATCTTGTAGCCCCATTTCTTTGGTTTTGATGGCAGATATTGCTTCAGTCTGTTTCTTCCCTTGAATGGGACCATCTGCTCATCAACAGCCAGCTTCTCACTCATTGGGATTGATGTCAGTTTTGTGGTTAGATGAGTAACCAGTGGTCGGATCTTGTGGAGTGGATCATTATCCTCCTGTCTCTCTTCATTGTTATTGAAGTGCAGGTGTTTTTTGATGGCCTCCCATCTATTCAGTGTCATGGTGTCAGCTACTTGGGATACTCTGCAGGCTTTGTTCCAAAACATGCGGGTGCCTGGTAAACCAAACAATGACATGTACACCACAATCCCCAGGAACTGCTCCAATTCTTTTATGGTGAGGTTAAGCGGCTTGTTTGCATCACATTGTATCGCATACAGATTTGACTGCTCTACAATAACTTCCAGAATGTCTTCAGAGAAAAATTGCTTGAAGTACTGGAGGGGGGACATGATATCATCGGATCTTGGAAGCAGGTCCTGCCATTCTGGGCAAGCATTGAAGTGTGCATTGTGAGGTGTTCTCCATCAGGGTAGGCGTGGAACATCAACCTCTTCTACATCATCTTCATCCTCATCTTCATCCTCAGACTCTGTGTCATTGTCAAGAGACAGGCATTCTCCTAAAAAAGACAGCAGGAAGCATGTTTGTCATATACCCTTCATCATACAATGACTTGCGTGCAAACAAACACACACACACACACACACACACACACACATGATACTTTGCTGACTGACCCCTAACTGACCCCTGACCTCCAAACTGTCTCTCAAACCTGATTCAGGGATCCAGTCTTCATGACTCTCCTCAACCTCACTGTCCTCATTTTCACTCTCCTCAAGCTCACTGTCCTCACTGTCAGAAGGAATGACCCTAACTGCTCGATCATGTTCCTTCCGCCCGTAAAATTGTCTTGTGTCCATTTCCTGTAAGTATCAGTAGATGGTAAAAACATTGATCATGAAAAATGATCTTAATAGATCTTAACAGTCAGCATCTTAATGCTGACTGTTCAATGTAATTTGTACACATTATGTGTACTGTTAATAAAGAAGAGAGAGAAAGTTTGCCAGAAAACACTACTCATTTAGCCAGATTATGAGATGATAGGCACCATCATCTCTGTGGCAACATAATAATAATAATAATAATAAATAATTAATAATTAATAATAGCAATAACAATAACATAAATTGCACATATATGATGCATTCACAGAGCTTCCCAGGAGGACTTGAATGCACCATTTGGTCCTAATTTTGCATCCGATCACATTTCCCCAATTTAGCATATTGCCCGAAAAAAAGTGGTCTAACTGCAGTGTTGCCCTGAGTCAACAAACAAAAACAGTTTTAGTATATAAATAAAATCAAAATGTGTCTTTAAACAATCAAACATACTTCTTTACATACTGATACACATACATATATTTTTTTTATATAAAGTTATTTAATTTTAAACATGTTAAGTGAAATTGAACTTACCAATCGATGGCACTGTGTCCCATGCGACTTTGCTTCCGGAAAGGACAGCCCCACCCCCAAACAAAAGGCTACAACCACTTTAGTCCCTTATTTGATTGGACAGACATGTCAGGTGATATTATACATTTTTTTTTAATTAAAAAAAATTAAAGGGGCAGTGTGAGGTCCAAAAAGGTAGTTTGTTGCCTGAGGGCAACACCATGCCATAGAGGGTTAACATAAATTAAAAAAATGAATACTTTATAAGTATTTTTATTGTCAGTTTAGTGATAATGAATTAACATGTTAACTAATGAAGCTGTTTTTTCAAAGTTTTACTGAACCATAACAAATAATCAGAACATTTCTAATCATTAGGGCATGTTGTAGTCCAGATTAAAATATAAAAATGTTTAGGTTTGAAAATAAATATCCTTTTAAGTCTTTTTAAGTATTCAGTATTTGGTGTTGTGATGAACAACACTGAGGTTACAAAAAAATGAATGGCTGTTTGAAGCATTTTAAAAACTTCACTAGCGCAGTTACTTTGTTTGCACGGTTTCCGTGGTAACTGCTGCACGCTGCTGTTCCATCAGCGCCCTCTGCTCTCAGAGAGTGAACGCGCACTTTCATTCTGCTCATCTCCTTCACTGGTTCCGCCATGTGCTTCTCGTGCACGTTGGGATTGTTTACATCTGAGCGCGTGTCCTTTTGACCCAGAATACAGCGGTGTTGTGCATTTTATACGATTGATGGGTAAAGTATTCTTAATTGCCTTATAAAAAAATTAATAATTGGTAATAAATTTACGGTATTCTGAAGTGCAGACGATTACAGTATCATGCATATTCATTATTACGATTTATCGCATTACCGAATATCGGCACAAGTCTACATGTGATTTGTTGTCGCCTGTCGGTTGCTAAGCATCTAGTCATATCATTTTAACACCACATACTTTGGCAATTACAAGTGTGAAACTTTCCTTTACCCGGGATTAAAAATGGAGTTTAGAACAACGATAACTCACTGTGAAAAGTCATTGATTTAACCACTACCTCCATGAAAAATCAGTCAAATCAAACTGTAGTCCATATATTGCTTTTAAACCCTGGGCCTAATCAGAGTTGTCTTCATAGGTATGGCTTTGTTGAGTTTGAAGACACCCGTGATGCAGATGATGCCGTCTATGAGCTGAATGGCAAAGAGCTGTGTGGAGAGCGGGTCATGGTGGAGCATGCCAGAGGTCCTCGCCGAGACCGCGACAGCTATGGAGGGGGTTATTATGGTGGCGGCGGCGGTGGTGGTGGTGGTGGTGGTGGTGGAGGAGGAGGAGGAGGAGGAGGAGGAGGTGGAGGACGCAGTAAGTACTATAACATTACTTATGTAATTAAGTACTTGGGTTTTTAAATTTCTGGAAACCAGATGCTTCTAAGAGGATATTAAGTGCAAGCGAGGACATTAAGTGTAAGCAAGAATTTAACAGAAAACTTGCTACCTTTATGCTGCATACAAGTTTTTTTGTTGTTGTTTTTTGCAGTTCTTCTTGTGGTTAAATGAACAAGTAATTATTAATTTCTGTATTAGTATTTATATCAAACAACATGCTGTCAATATCAGCTTGTGCTTCTGAAAATGCGATTGAGTTAAGATGTTTTGTTTCCCCTCCTGTACATTTTTAGTAGGGCTGGGCTAGCAAATTTCATGCTAGGCGACTAAAAAATGTTCACATCTTGGTGTGTATCCTAGTGAGCGTAGTTGGTTATCTTAAATGAACATAAACAACAGTTAAAAAAAGAGTATGCATGTGTATCAGTATCCGTGCATTGTCTTTAAGTGACAGCAGGCTAATATTCTCGCTGCTGTCTGTTAATCAAACAAAATGTTAATCAAAAAAGTCATGCACTGCTCCTGACTGAACTTTTGTAACTTTAATAAGGATTACTTTATATCTAATTTATTCAGTCAAGACTATGCATTATTTTATATTTGATTATTCAGTTTCTGTGTCTTACATAATCTACCTAATATGTATCTAACTACTGTTAGATCTACCTGAAAAACCTGATAAGCACAGTTTATTTTAGGGACGCACCGAAATGAAAATTCTTGGCCGAAACCGAAAAAGAAGAAACCAAGGCCGAAAACCGAAACACCGAAAGAAATTATGCCAATTATTAATACCACTGCATTTATGTTAAGGACTGTGTACTAACTTTACTAAAATCAAGGCATTGCAATTGCATAAATTAATATTAAAGTTTCAAAGAATAAATCAATTACACATTATGCAAATATTTATTTAGCACATTGCAACAATGCACAGTTTTTAAATTAAAATGTTTAACTTGACCCCACTCATGTGTACATTAAATAATAATGTCCTGTACATTATTATTTAATGTACACATGAGTGGGGTCAAGTTAAACATTTTAGTAAATATTTCTTGCAGGATTTTACTGAACATATCAGACAACGAGGGTGCATGCCCCTCATCTAGTACAGAGAAACAAGTTTTTTTTTCTGCGCTCTGATCTCCTTCTCCTGCGCTGGGCGCTGCTCCCTGCTCCGTCTCTGTCTCCACACGGGTTCTCCGCATCCATCGCGGCCTGGATCATTTCTCGTGCGCACTGCTTTATTTCCGCATGAAAGTAATGGTCTTTATAACGCGGATCAAGTACAGTCGCGATGAAGTGCAGAGGATCCGAATAGATCTCAGTGAAACGTGTGCTGACCGACTCTAAGAGTGTACTTTTCATTGTTTTCACTCCGTGGTCCGTCTCAACCACTTCGCTTAAGAGACGCTTTAGTGCTGCGATTAAAGGAATAACGTCCGCTACAGATGCATCAGAGGAGCTGACCTCACGGTTTCTGTTTGCGTCATCACAACATTTCGGCCGTATTGTGTCGGTGATAAGTCTTTCGACCGAAAACCAAAAATGCACTTTTGGGCCATTTTCGGACGAAAATTTTCGGTGGCCGAATATTCGGTGCATCCCTAGTTTATTTAATTCATCTATTGTTTATTCTATTGTTTTTTTTTGTGCTATTTTTTGTTCTTATTTTATTACAGACTGTTACTTTAATTGTGTTTGAAAATTATATTTTAAATAGTCTGGCGAGTAAAATTAAAAATTTACTAGCCAATGGCAACTCAAGCTTCACTGTGTCCGTAGTGTTGGAATGCAACCAACAAGGCCAGGGGTTTTCAACCAGGGGGCAAGTATCTCTGTCAGCACATCTGATGGGTCAAGTCGCATTAAACTATACACGTTAAATATCTTACGAGTTATTTTGAAACCCTTTATATAAAGCATGTCTCATGTTTAGGACAAATTGGATTATGCAGTTTCCCTGCAGCAGCTCACTCTGTATCCTCCACTACTTTTCAGATGTGCTTGTAATTTCAAATAACTGTATATCGTTATAAACCGTTTTGCCGATATAAAATATAACAATATATTGTACAAACTCAATATACCGCCCAGCCCTAATTTTTGGTAAAGCAGCCTGTGTGAACCAGCTTCACACAGCTTTCTGGATTTATTTGTTCTCATTATTATGTTGATGTAATGCTAATGAAATGTTATTTGTGAACATTAAAGGGATAGTTCACCCAAAAATGAAAATTTGATGTTTATCTGCTTACCCCCAGTGCATCCAAGATGTAGGTGACATTTTTTTCTTCAGTCGATCACAAATGATGATTTTTAACTGCAACCGCTGCCCTCTGTCATTCAAATAATGGCGGTTGATGGGAACTTCATCTATAAGAGTGAATAAACCTTGCTTAGACAAATCCAAATGAAAACCTGCGGCTCGTGATGACACATTAATGTCCTAAGACACGAAACGATCGGTTTGTGTGAGAAACCGAACAGTATTTATATCATTTTTTACCTCTAATACACCACGATGTCCAACTCCGTTCATGACTCCTTTAGTGATGTCTGATCGCGCTCTGTCAACGGCAGTGATGTCTGACACTCATTGAAGTATATGCGCGAGACAGACGTTGACAGAGCGCGATAAATACTTTTCGGTTTCTCTCACAAACCGATCGTTTCGTGTCTTAGGACATTAATGTGTCGTCACGAGCCGCAAGGTTTCATTTGGATTTGTCTAAGCAAGGTTTATTCACTCTTATAGATGAAGTTCCCATCAACCGCCATTATTTGAATGACAGAGGGCAGCGGTTGCAGTTAAAAATCATCATTTGTGATCGACTGAAGAAAAAATGTCACCTACATCTTTGATCCACTGGGGGTAAGCAGATAAACACAAAATTTTCATTTTTGGGTGAACTATCCCTTTAAGCCATTAGTCCTTTCACATTAGGGCAAGTCATTGCCATTCTTTTGCAAAGATTGTAATTTGATTTAATTATTTTGAGTTCAGATACTAATTATATGAAAGGTTACTCTTTTTTTAAAACTGCTTTATATGCTTTACATGAAGTTCTTTTGAAAAGTTTTTTATACTAGTGCTTCTCAATCCTGTCTTGGGACCCCCCACCACTGCACGTTTTTGCATGCCTCCCTCATCAGTCAAGCCCAATTCAAGTCTTGCAGTCTCTACTAATGAGCTGTTGAGTGGATTCAGGTGTGTTAGATGAGGGAGATGTCCAAAATGTGCAGTGGTGGGGGCTCCCAGGACAGGCTCAAGAAGCACCCCCCCCCCATATACCATTTCTTTTATTCTTGCCTTTAAGCTTGTATTATAGCCCAGTGGAAAGTAACCATCAACGTCCATGTATAAGTTTAATTTTATTTCCAATTTGATTTTCACAATAACAAAGTCCTTGATGTTTCAATTTGAAAGAGTCCAGTGGGGGCTGAGGCTGAGTCCAAGTGTCGTTGTGGCTAAGATGACTACCTGACCGGTTTGGCCTTGGCCTCTTCACCTTACAATGTGTGTGTGACCTTTGCCCCTTGATGCTTTGGCTGACCTAACCGGAAGCCAAGATGACAGCAGCCTTTTGCCAATAGACCAGGGGTGATGGTGAGGAATGCCATTAGTTATTGCTATGTTGTCCATATGGAAAGCCTCTAGCCAAGATGTAATTGAAATGGAGACATTGGGTTACACTAGCATTTCTGTACGGGCAAATCAAGATGTTCATGCAAAGATTAGTGAGCCTAAATATAAAACGTATAAATTTATCATACTGCCTATCAAAATATCACTTTTTGCCCTGAAAGACCCGGGAATGATTGTCTTGTCAGCCATATGTGTGTCTTTTCAGTTTCAGCCAATAGTAATGCCTTTTCTGGGAGGCAACAAACTGCTCTTGAGTCTGAACAGGTTGGCAATAAGCAACAGAGGGCAAATATGACTTGTATCCTCTCTTAGGTTCTAATGTTAATTCAGTGGCGTCCGTCTTTCCCTGGTTTCTCTGTCATAAAAGGATCTCTTTGTTCCCTTCCCTTTTCTTCTGAAGGTGGTTACAGCAGCAGAAGTCGTACCGGTAGGGACAAGTATGGTCCTCCTGTTCGCACTGAGTACCGGCTCATTGTGGAAAATCTGTCTAGTCGCTGCAGTTGGCAAGACCTCAAGGTAAATGTGGTAATATACTCACATTAACACAGACTGAATTCCAGTTTGAAGCTTAAATCATTTTCTCAGAATTCAAAAAACTTCCACACTGTTGGAGCAAACTGGAGTGTGGGTAGTAGTAGGGCTGCACGATTAATCGCATGCTATTCTCACGCGCATTTAGTCAGTAAAGCCGGTTCCCTGATTACCGCTAAATCGCCATCACCTGTTTTTAAACGAAGCGCCTTTTAATAGACAGAGCCGTAGTTCACAGACAAGCCACGCAATATCGCGTTCATTATCGCAGGCGATTCATCTGCGATATGAACGCGATATTGCGTGGCTTTTCAGTGATCTACGGCTCTGTCTATTAAATGACGCTTCATTTGAAAACAGGTGATGGCGATTTAGCGGTAATCAGGGAACCGGCTTTACTGACGAAATGCGCGTGAGAATAGCATGCGATTAATCGTGTAGCCTTAGGTAGTAGTGTCTCATCTGTCATATCGGACAACATGCTTTTACAAGACAGTAGCAGCTGTGCTCTGTCTGTGCTTTGACAGGTGGCAACCAGTGTTAAAGGGGTCATGAACTGCATTTCCTGGGGTGCACTTATGTTAGTGTGCTTTTTACTTCAAAAATGGTCATAATTTAGAAATAAAAGGCATTTTTCCTACCCTGATTTTAGCCCTTATAGCATTACACTTAAATCTATGGCAATATATTTAGATCATGGCATGAAAGGTTGCAGTGATGAACATTATAGAAAATCACAGACATGTGTGCATGAAAGCAGTGATCTTGTAATTGCAACTCAATTTCTGCACACTAATGATTCATGACTCCTTTAATGTGCAATACCGCCACCTACGGTACGTTGGGATGTCAACCAGATACTGGCGTTTGATTATTTACGTCATATTTGTACTAATAATTTTAAATATTAGTTATATTGCGACACCCCTAATTAACCTAATGAATCATTTTTTTAAATATCATGATTATCGTCAATACCCAGTATATCGCATCACCCCAGTTGACAATATAGATTACTTGATTTTCATTTTAAATGGATCTTCATTTTAATGAACCAATATAGATTCTTAAATCCCAAGATTGATCTTTTAGTCTGTGCTGTTTTCTGGTGTCAACAAAACTTCATTAAATGTTACAGGGCTCCAGACTGCGCCTAAAACTTCACATTAGCGACCTAAAATATTAATTTGCGAGTGATATTTGTTGCCTGCGTTGGTGCAAAACAGCTGCATTTGAACACACCATTCTGCTCCATCATGAAGACAACTGCCTATTTCTTCATAAAAATTCGTCTATTTTCGTCATTCAAAAGGGTAACCGGCTCTACAGACTGCAGATACACACACAATGCAGCGCGTTGTCTTTTATTTTGTGAATGCAAAAACAAATTTCGATACTCCCTAATGTGATTATTATTTCGTTAAAAAAAAAAAAATGTGAGCGCTGCATGTTTTAAAATTAAGATGTCGCGCATTCTTCAGGCTCTCGCAAAAGTGCTTCACAGCAGCTCACAATCAATGATTAGTGCACATTTGTCAATCAATTGCTTACAAACTAATGCTGATCAATTATTACAAAGTTTACTTTTTATTATATATATTATAATGTGTTGTAAACGGTTGTAACAACGTTTTTATCTTCCTCATCTGAACTTGAATGAGCAGCAAAAGTAAACCACAGGCATTTCAAAATAAGAGTCCTGCGGGGTTTCGGCCTGTTCATTAATCAAAGTCGAGTAGAATGTATATCAATTTCCCCTGTTTGTTATTTGGTTACACAAACCAAATTTTATATTTTATTAGTCGGGGTTATTATAGTTGACTTAATTTTAAAAAAAAATTTCATTGCTTGAAATAAATGTTAATACTAAAATAAAAATCTATACAAACTAAACGCGTAAAAAAAAAAAAAAATATATATATATATATATATATATATATATATATATATATATATATATATATATATATATATATATATATATATATATATATATATATATATATATATATATATATATATTTATTAGTGGTGGGCATAGATACATTTTTTTTTAATCTAGATTAATTTTGGAATTAATCTAGATTAAAATGGCTCATTTGAATTCTGCCGAAGACATTCAGAATATGTGAGATACCCAAATTGTCCCTGCATCCCAAAGTCCGTACTATCCATCCTAAATAGTATGTGAGATTAAAATTAGTGTCCCAAAGCATAGTATGTTGAAAAGAGTATGCCAAAAGTCTACTATGGTCTACTATTTCCAGTAGATTTTCGAAGTGTGGATCCGTGCACTGCACACTATAAAGGCTAATATTGCCCACAACCCATTGCGCATTGTACGAGGATTCAGTTCAGAACTACAAACACGAGTAAAAAGTGTTAAAAACTACAAAACATGGCGAATATGCACGATTGACGCTGAGAGGTTGTTTGAGTGACTAATAATCAGTTCAAACTGATAAAAAAATATTTATTTTAATGTTATGTGTTTTTCATCTGCAAATACCAATGTGGACTTTTATAAAGATCTGATTGGCCATTAACTTTTAAATGCATCATTATGCATTAATATGAGGAGAGTTCTCCACATGAAAGACTCGTGACTGCAGATCAACATGCTGCATTTCTCTCCAATACGGTAGGAAATTAGCTAAATGAAATGTGGAGGATGTAAGATGATTGACAGGCCAGTTTACGGTGACTGGATGCGACAGAGAGCAAAGACGCAATTGTATGACGTGATAGTATGTCCCAAAGCTTGTCTACTCTTTTGCTACACACTCAAAAGTACTTTTTGTTCACAGAAAGAGTACATACTTCTAGGGCGTAGTATAAGTAGGCGAATTGGGACGCAGCAAATGACAAAGTAATCCGCCATTTTGTCTGATAAAGCGGAGTTAGAAAATTAACCTCGGTGGAGTTAAACTTTTGTATATTATATTTTGTATATTGACATCTTTCCGCGTTTGAAACATTGATTCTTATGTTCATTCATGTTTATTTGATGCTATAAATGGACTCGTAGTAAGAGATGATCAGTTTACGAGCCTCTTGAGTTGAGGCATTACAGCAATCTGTCACGACACATTAAAGAAAACAGGTTTTATTGTTTGAATTTCTTAAAAAAACTACTGTTTTAAAGCTGGGACTTTGTTAAATATCATAAGTAACCTGCTCTGTCTTGTCTGTCGACGTGTTGTCAGTGTCCTCTTTGCTCCGTGATATATTTATCACTGTGTGTGGAGTGACAGCACCACGGCTTGTCGGACAAAGCAACAGTAACTAAGGGGGACGGGTCTATGCGAAGGGTCAGTTCGGCTAGGTATACATCCACGCTAAAATATCAAGGTGAAAGTCATCATAGCTTGCGTAGAAGGGGTGTAACGGTACACAAAACTCACGGTTCGGTACGTACCTCGGTTTTGAAATCACGGTTCGGTACAGTTTTCGGTACAGCAGGTGGAGAGAAACGGTTCGGTACAAATACGCGTATATATTTTTTTTTTTAATCGCCCAATAGGAGTCTCACGTTAACGCAGCACGTTAACGCCGATAACGGCCCACCACTAAAAAAAAAAAATATATATATATATATATATATATATATATATATATATATATATATATATATATATATATATATATATATATATATATATATATATATATATATATATTAAATTGGATTCAAAATATTAACAAACTATAATAGTATTAAAGGTGCTACAGAGGATCTTTTCATCGACTGAGAAACCAAAGACTGTTGCTGAGTTTTTGAAATGAGCGCATGCGTAAGAACAACCCCCCTCCTTCACAGCTCATTTCGAGGGAACGCCTCCCAAAACTCGTGCATGAGTATTGGAACACGAGTGTTTACCACCGGCATTTGCTGTGTCATGTTAGTGGATTCATTATTTCGGACTCACTGCAGGTAACTCATAATCTGCAGTTGTTACTCCTGTCTCCTGACAAAAACATTGCATGTGGCGCCTGTGGAGTGTGGAAAGTTACTGGAGCGCACAATATCTCTCACAAGGAACGTAATGGCAGTGATTGACAAGCCAGAGGGCCAATCGTTTGATGATCACGTAAACGATTGGCTGATGTTTTTAAGGCCCTACCTCATGCGCAGATGATGTATATTAATATTATTCCTTTCAGTGCACCTAATAAATAGTCTTGTATCAGTTAGTAAAGACGGTTTCAAGTAATATTGCAAAAATGTATAAAACCAAACATCCTCTGTAGCACCTTTTTAAGTGAAAATATAATTGAATTGAATAAATCTTTCATGGAAACTAGGGGTGTGCACAAATAGTTGAATATTCGACCTGTAATTAATATTTGAAAAATAAAAATACTATTCGAATTTGACTGTTGCTTTGCTGGCTATAAATGCAGTGAATCCATGATAAAATCCTAAGCACTAATGCCTCGTTTCCACTGAGCGGTACGGTACGGTATGCATTTTTTTCCGTTTCCATTGTCAAAAGTTGTGAATGGTACCCTAATTCTGAACCGTACCGTACCACTTTTTTGGGACCCTTTCGTTGGGGTACCAAGCACAACAGTACCGTACCAAAAGGGTGGAGCTACACTCTGCAGAACGCTGATTGGTTGACAGAGAATCGTCACTTGCGCGTGCTACAAGGGGAATGACAAGAGGCGCCTCAAATGTGGTTCAGACAACGCGTGCATTAATTATCTTCACTTCATGTAGGCTATATAACAAAACAAAATATAAAACATAACCCTGCCTCTTTTCGTTTTTATTTAAAAAATATGAAACCTATTAATGTGTGGTTCAGGCAATATGTGCATATGTACATATCTTCACTGTATGTAGCCTATAATAAAATGAAATGGGACAAAACAACCTTCTCTTTTTGTTAAATGTCAGTTTTAATTATCAATAATAACCATTATAAATAAAATATGAGAAGCTATGCAATAAGAAATAAATACAAGAAAACAATTCAGTCAAACGTACAGCGCACTACAACGGTAAAGTTAAATAAATATATCAAGTTATAAAACTTCACTTTCCCCTCAGCCAAAACGATTTGCCCGGGAACAAATTATAAATTCATGAGACCATGAGATGATATCTTGTTTTTAACCATTACTGAGACATCAGAGCCAGCGGCGAATGTCAGAAGGACTAGCCGAGGTACAGCTGCTCTCGGCTGGGTACATGAGCACCGAGAGCCCGGTGATCGCCTGGATCTCACAAATCCGACAACGTCAGATCAATTTTCAAATAGGCGCTATCTTTATAAATTAACCACAGATTTGAGATTTAAACAACTGATTTTTAAAAACTTTTAAAACTACATTTCATGACACAGTAAAATAGTTTTTAAATTACGCGGGGTTTCTCCTCGCTTGCTGGTAGGTGCTACGGCATGGACGTCTGAACTTTGCGATCTCGGTATTCTGAAACGCCGAATGCAAAGCTCGTCTTCTTTTTGTGACAGACAGCCTCAAGCCAAGAAGCAAGATGATCTGCTGTAGTATGTCTTCCATTGTTGTTTACTATATCGTTTTCTTCTTCTTCTTCGCGCGAGAATGACGTCGATCACTATTTTCCGGCTACACCACGCCTATCAAGTAAGGGTACTGTTTGCGGTGGAAACGCAAGCCTGATCAAGGTGTACCGCTCCGAACCGTACCGAACCGCTCAGTGGAAACGAGGCATAAAACTCAGTTATAACTAAATGCACCGGGTGGTGCTGTGGAGCGTGTTTAACAAATTTATTGAATTTGAGCGTCTCACAATGTTGTCGTCTGCCTCGAACAGAAAACATAACGGTATGCTATGCTACGTTTCTAACAGTAGCACTTTATGTATTATCATTATCTTGTTTCTGCAACGTCTGTCAGCATGGCTCGTTTTCTAACCCGAGCATGTGGATAATATTATTGGTTTTCTCAACATAAACATGTGAAACAATATGAAAACTATAACCGCCATATAGGCTACTGTCTCAAGTGTATTATGTACGATAACTGGCACTGTCTGCTTTATTAGCGTTTTTCTAGTTCGCTCTGCTTGAGCTTAAATGCTTTTTATTTTTTATTTTTTTTTCACAAATTGTTTAGTGCTTTAAACTAAAAGAAAAAGCTTAAGATATAATGTAAGCTTGTTATGTATATTGCCTAATCGTAAGCTTGTTCAGAAATGGTTACAAACTCTTGATGAATTAAAAAAAAAAAAAAAGTCCTTCTTGTTTAAGGTAATTTAAATAAATGAATATTCGAATATTCGTTTTTTTACGAGCCCAAATATTCAAATACAATATTTTGGAAAAATGCCCATCCCTAATGGAAACAAGTTATTACACCCACCGTTTATATTTCAACACAAAATTAAAGTTGAAGCATAATTTATCATTTTAAAAGTTAGTATAACTACTATACATGATATTTAAATGCTTTTATACCATTGTCTGTCTGAATACTGGATTCTGATTGGTTGGAAGATGTGCATTAAGCCATTTAGTACAAAGGTAGTTCCAGTCAGTTTAATCACTGTTCTATAATAATGTGCTTCTCTAATTGAAACACACATACCACTCGTGCACACACAGATCGGAGAGCACACGCACACAGAAAAATTCAGGAGTACAGAAACTTTTTGTTTAATAAATGTTTTTATTAATAAAATGGCTTCACTTCTGAATTGCTACGTTATATTCCTCAGCAATGAGTAGGTAACATTGCTGTTTAAGTAATTAAACTCACAACTGTAAGTAGAGAGAGACTGCACAGATGCAGGTAATAGACATGCATCTCTCTCTTTCTCTTGATAATTCTAATTCATTCATTCAAATAAATGTAATCATAGCACACTATCTCTGTCTTTCAAAGCGGGCAGAATGCTAGATCTAAGAGCCGTAACAATCAAATATTGCGCTGCAAACATCAGTTGTCAATGCTGATAAATTCCCATGGTATAAGCAGGATAATCCATGGCTAACTGTGCATTAAATAAATTGAATGTACCTCTGCTTCTCATCAGATGGTCTCTACGACGTGCATTAAAATTGTTTAATGAACAGCTAGTTGTGGATTATCCCTTACAACAGAGATGGGCAACTTCAGTCCTTGTGGGCCACTGTCCTGCAGGGTTTAGCTACCAACCCTAAGTTGCCTATCCCTGCCTTACATGTACAACTCAGTTCAAACTAATTTCGGTGCATCACTACTTTCTTTATACTCAACTATGTACTTTCCAATCACAAGCTATGTTGTGCAGAGAGGTAAAGGTTGGGTTTTCTTTGCAGGATTTCATGCGCCAGGCAGGTGAGGTAACCTATGCAGATGCCCATAAGGAGCGTGCCAACGAGGGAGTCATTGAGTTCCGTTCTTATTCTGATATGAGGAGAGCTCTGGAAAAACTGGATGGAACAGATATCAATGGCAGGAAGATTCGTCTGGTTGAAGACAAGCCGCGACGCCGTCGCTCCTACTCTGGGAGCCGCTCTCGGTGAGTGCTAACTTATCAAATTTAATCACCAATTGGCTTGTTTTGATTTTAATATTAAAGAAACTTTGTTATGATTGGGAAGTCATCTTGCTGGGCACTTTTCATGATAAATTAATTGTTTTTGAACTTAATTGTGTCAAGTGTGTACATAACCACCATTATTATGGTAAAAATCCATCCACTTCATTTGTTACTTTCCTCAAACCAGGAAGTATTTCTTATTGAGCCATTCAGGAATGCATTCATTTTGATGTCACAGTAGAACAGGCCCTGCCCACAACTGGCAATGGAATCGGCCCTGGTAGCTTAGCTCCTCCCCTGAGTAAGCTGTACACAGTCTGACATGTTTATCTCCTCAGAGCATTTAACAGCAGCACAACTGATTCTTATTAAAGCTACTAAATTTATGGTCAAGTGCAGTGAGTCACTTTTTGTTGTTGTTGTTGTTGTTGGTGGTTGTTTGTTTGTTTGTTTGTTTTTATTTACATTCAGCTTAGACAGCAGCAGGTACTGTATATTATGCTGCTCTCACTTTAATACACAGATTTAATATATACACTTGACAGTATTCTTTTTTTCAATGGCTGTTTTCAAGCAGGTTTTCTCTCCCATCTTATATTCACTGGACAAACTGTCCTGCTGTAAACTGAATGCTAAATAGAGCACGGTTTCGATAAAGAACCACAGTATTTACACTTGATTATACTGCATATAATGCTGGGATAGGAGTAAGTACAGCATGTTAACACACAATTATACTTCTCTCCCCTGCAGGTCTCGTAGTCGGCGTCGTTCTCATAGTCGGAGTCGCCGTAGCAGTCATTCTCGGAGCAACACAAGATCTCGCTCAAGGTACAGAAAAATGACAATCGATTTGAATGTGAATACGGCTGTTTGTACCTTTTTTCTTTCAGCTTCCGATTGTCTTTTGTAGGTCTCGCCGACGCCGCTCCCGTTCCAGGTCAGGCTGCAGGTCTCGTTCCAAGTCAGGACACAAGTCTCGCTCCAAATCTCCATCGAGCAAATCTCACTCGCACAACCGTAAATCTCATTCTCGGTCCCGTACACACAAATCTCGCAGTCGATCAACTAGTCGCAAATCTCGCTCCCGCTCAGACGAGCGCAAGTCCCGGTCTAAGAGCACTTCTAAAGTAAAGTCAGATCGTGGCCGCTCCAAGGAGAAGTCGGTCAGCAAGAAATCCAGAAGCAGATCTGCTTCGCCTATGGAGAATGGCGATGGGGGGCATGCCAAGTCTGCTTCTCGCTCTCCATCACCTCAGGCTGAAAAGTCCCCAGACAGGCATTCACGTTCTCGCTCAAAGTCTGGCTCGCGCTCAAAATTCCGCTCCCGTTCCAGATCTAAGTCCCAAGACTAGTATAAAGTGCAATCTTTTTTCTTTACTTTTTTCCCCACCCCACCTCCTACCTCCTTAGGAGTCCAGTTGTCCAGACCAGGATAGTTTTCTAATGGTAATGATGGGATCCAATTCCAAGGCATTGCATTAGTTTTAATTTACCCATCTTCAATAGAAAGAATCATGGCTTCGATATTTTATATACATACCAATGACATTAAAAGAAATGATTTAATTTAGTGTGCTGCATGTCAGTCTTTTTATAAACTATGATCCTCTGTGCTGTGTGGCTGGAAAAAGGCCTCTTGGCAGTGAAACGACTGGTCACTGTGTCTTGTGGCTTATAAAATGCTAACTATTATCTGAAAAATCAAGGCTTCTTTTTCTTCATGTAATAATAAGTTAATTGAAAACTGTCTGATTTTGTTTTATTAAAATTCACAATCTATTTCTCTGTTGTTTTTTAATGCCTTTTTTTGCCAAAACTGGCTTTATTTTTTTTTCATTGGCAGATAAAAGCAGCACTTAAGCTCATTCATACCAAGGATAACATGATGATAAAGGTTAAATAATAGTTCTAATTCTGTGTGAAAATGGAAGTCCACAACTACAATTATAATGATAGATGAACAATATAGCTATATAGCTTTAAGAATTTTTTTTGAGCTGATGAATGATAAAATCATTGACAGCCAATCAGAATCCAGTATAGGCTTTAAAGAGCTAGATGACAGAACTGCAGAGCGCACTTATACAAGACAATGTTTCATTGGTGTAGTAGATGCTAATGTAGTTATACTTGGTGTGAATGGCCCTCAGGTGTTGGAGTTTACTGTTCTATAGTTTGCAATAAATAGATTCCTCCATGAAGACCCATTGGCAGTGCAACTGAAGGCAAGGGTAACTTGATTACAGCTCTTGGTGTTCAGGGTAGAACATGGCAGCTAGCGTCCCTCTTCATTGCTGCAGCCTGATCTGTCTGCCAAGTTTTTGTGGTGCACTAGTTGGTCCACAATTCGTGGAACCCAGTCACTCTGATTGGCTATTCAGCTTCGAGAAACAGTCTGTGAGAATAAAAACAGAAGTGATTAAAAGCAAGCAAACAACAATGTTAAGAGTACATCTGCTTGATTGAGATAAAATTGTGCTCAAGATTATTTTGGTCAATACTGTAATCACAATTATTTAACATGATTGAGTGGGCAATATGACCAAAACTATATATAAGCAGGGTTGGGAGGGTTACTTTTCAAATGTATTCAAATGACTTTCAAATGACTTCATAAATGAAGTATTCAGTAATGTAATCCAAGCACCACAATATGAAAGTAATGTAATCTGATTACTTTTGGATTCCTTGAAGGTCACATATTAAAGTACTATTATTTAATATGACTTTAAAATTAAAACTAATAAAAACTAGGCTATTAAACCTAAGCAATTAACTAGAGATTACACAGTTGCATATATATATATATATATATATATATATATATATATATATAATTTGTATAAAAGGCTATACAGACATCTAGTTGCTACTAGGGGTGTTGAAATTAATCGATGCATCGTGATGCGGACGTGGGCGATTCTTCATCGATACAGTAATAGACCTTAATCGATTATAGCCTATGACGTCATTCGCATATATATACGTGTGTCTGTCATGCGAGTTTAAAATGGCGGAATGAGGCGAAACACAGATGCAAATATTAAAAAATGCACCTACAAATTTTAAATCTGAGATCTGGGCACACTTACTAGTAGTGTTCATTTACTAGTGTATTTACTCTGTTCAGACTTAAGTTTTATTTGAAGCAGATAAAATAAAAAGTGAGTTCATATATCTGACTGCTTGTAGACTATTTACTGATGAAAATGTAGCCATGTGCAGGATTATTGAAAACCGAGGTTGCAAAGAATGCATCGTGAAATCGAATTGAATCGAATCGTTGACATAATCGTAATCTAATTGAATCGTGAAACCAGTGCCAATTCACACCCCTAGTTGCTACAGTATTGCAGATGGTTTTATTTTTATTTAACATGTACAAGGAAAAAAAGTTTTATTCACATTAAAAATGTCTTCATCTACATATGCAAAGAAAAAACAAGTCCTCATTTATTGAAGACAAGTGACTTTTTATTTTGTTTATGCTTTATATATGCATAAACAATAAAATAAAAAGTGCTTAAGCTTTTCATGCAAGTCTTTTCACCAGCCATTAGTAACTTGACTGTGACTCATGTGCCCCCTTGAACGCAGTCTGAAATGTTGGTTACATAGTAGCACTTATATGTATGAAAGTCAGTACACATATAGATCTCATTGAGATGAAGTCAGTACTTTGACTTTTTGGGCTTTACTTAGGGTAAGCTCTGGCTTGGTGTGGATGTAGCCTATCCGATCTTTTTTTTTTTTTTTCTCAAATATCTCTGTACACACGAAACCACAGAAAACTCAAAAGTATGTAGTATACATGCCAGACCAGTATGTGGTGCTGTAATTCTGCCACAGAGATACACTTAAAATGGCGAATAAGACTTGGAGCATGCATGTAAACCTTGTACGCTGTATACAAACCTTAGTAAAGCTTAGAAATAATGCTTTATTTTGGCTCGGTAGCTTATGCAGCACGAACACAAGCATCTAAAGTCTGCTGCTGTTGTTTTGTGCTGTTAGGTGTCTGACTAGGGTCGACACGTGGGTTGATGACATCGTTTCACAAAATATATGCATAGGCTGTACACACGAAAACGCAAAAGTGGCGTTTTCAGATTTATCCACTCTGGGACCCGGTTTGCCATGGTGAGGGATTAAAGTAATGACAAAAAAGGGAAATGGCAATTCTCAAGTCTCATTTCTTCTAAACATGAAATTATATATCATTTATTTCTATATAAAATAATGCAAATAATAGAAAAAAAACATTCTCTCTTTCAATTAATATATGAAAGTTTAAAATGTGCAGATTAGTACTATCTGATTCAAAGAAATAAATACAATCAAATGTAATACATAGTATACCAACGAGATGGCTGTATAGGCATATTTTTAAATTCAATATTGCCCCTGATACACACAAAATATCACTCTTTGCTGATGATATTCTTTTATTCTTAAATAGTCCAACAGACTGTCTTACACACATTAAATACCTGATGGGGATGTAGGTGTAGATGGGGACTTGAAAAATGTAGCTTAATTTACTTAGTCAAAGTCAAGTCAAATTTATTTATATAGCGCTTTTACAATTGGTAATTGTTTCAAAGCAGCTTTACATATTAGAAGCACAGAAAAAAAAAGGGAAGTGGTTAAAACTGTACAAACAAGCGTGGTAATATGTAACATATACAAGATGGTGCTACATTAAGCCAATGTCGGCTGACTTCCAGGGGTGGAAAAAAACCCCTAGGAGAAAAACCCAGCGTGCTAGCACTGGGAAAAAAGTCCTAGGAGGGAAAAAACCCCTTGGAAGATATATATATATGTAAATGTATATGGAGATCAAAATCTGAATTGTACATTTTTATTATAGAGATTAAAAATCGATTATATATAAATATATGTAAGCGGATACGGGGATCCTGGGCTACGTTGTAGTCAGGTCCAGACGCAGGTTCTCCATCTGACCTGGATACGGCCTGGATCCAGCACCCGGCAAACCTCAGGATAAGCAGAGAGACAGATATTAGCGTAGATGCCATTCTTGTTCTGATGTACAGGTATATCTAGTGTTATAGGAAATGTTCTCGGTTCTGGCCGACCTAATTATTGCAGCGTAACAATCCTTTAACGGATTTGAAAAATGTTAATGTATTGATAATGTGTTATGTGTATGCAAGAGCAAAGAGATGTGTTTTTAGTCTAGATTTAAACTGACAGAGTGTGTCTGCTTCCCGAACAATGCTAGGAAGATTGTTCCAGAGTTTAGGTGCTAAATAGGAAAATGATCTGCCGCCTTCAGTTGATTTTGATATTCTGGGTATTATCAACTGGCCTAAATTCTGAGATCGCAATAAACGTGAAGGACTATAATGCATTAAGAGCTCACTTAGGTACTGGGGAGCTAAACCATTTAGAGCTTTATAAGTAAGTAGCAAGATTTTAAAATCTATACGATGTTTAATAGGGAGCCAATGTAATGTTGACAGAACTGGGCTAATATGGTCATACTTTCTGGTTCTAGTAAGAACTCTAGCTGCCGCATTTTGAACCAACTGTAGTTTGTTTAAAAGCCGAGCAGAACAACCACCCAGTAGAGCGTTACAATAATCTAGTCTTGAGGTCATGAATGCATGAACCAACTGTTCCGCATTTGTCATTGAGAGCATATGTCGTAATTTAGATATATTTTTTAGATGGAAGAAGGCGGTTTTACAGATACTAGAAACATGACTTTCAAATGAAAGATTGGTATCAAAGAGCACACCCAGGTTCCTAACTGAGGACGAAGGTTTAATGGAGCACCCGTCAAGTGTTAGAGAGTATTCAAGGTTTTTTCAAGAGGAAGTTTTTGGTTCAAAGATTAGGATATCAGTTTTTTCTGAATTTAATAAGAAATTTCTTGTCATCCAGTTTTTAATGTCAGCTATGCATTCTGTTAGTTTTGTGAATTTGTAGGTTTCGTCAGGGCGCGAGGAAATATAGAGCTGAGTATCGTCAGCGTAGCAGTGAAAACTAACACCATGCTTCCTAATTATCTCTCCTAAGGGCAGCATGTACAGAGTGAAAAGCAACGGTCCTAATACTGAGCCTTGTGGTACCCCATATTTAACCTGTGATCGATACGACATCTCTTCATTAACTACCACAGACTGATAACGGTCAGATAAGTATGATTTGAACCATGCCAAAGCAATTCCACTAATGCCAATATAGTTTTCAAGTCTTTTTAAAAGAGTGTTATGATCGATAGTGTCAAAAGCAGCACTGAGATCTAATAACACTAATAGAGAAATACAGCCACGATCGGATGATAGGAGTAGATCGTTTGTAACTCTAACGAGAGCAGTCTCAGTACTATGGTATGGTCTAAATCCTGACTGGAAATCCTCACAGATTCCATTTCTTTCTAAAAAGGAACACAGTTGTGTTGAAACTGCCTTTTCTAGTATCTTTGACAGAAAAGGTAGATTCGAGATTGGCCTGTAATTTACAAAATCTCTCGGATCTAGTTGAGGTTTTTTAATAAGAGGTTTGATAATAGCCTGCTTAAAGGTTTTTGGCACGTGTCCTAGTGTTAAAGATGAATTAATTATATCAAGAAGTGGACCTACGACCTCTGGAAGCATTTCTTTCAGTAGTTTAGTCGGCATTGGGTCTAACATGTCGTTGATTTTGATGATTTGATAAGTTTAGATAATTCTTCCTCTCCTATAGCGGCGAATGATTCTAGTTTTACCTCAGGGACACTACAGTGCACTGTCTGAAGAGAAACTGTAGACGGTTGCATGTTTATAATTTTCTCTCTAATATTATCAATCTTGCAAGTAAAGAAGTTCATAAAGTCATTACTGCTGTGCTCTATGGAAACGTCAGCAGTTGAATCTCTGTTTCTAGTTAATTTAGCCACTGTGTCAAATAAATACCTAGGATTATGTTTGTTTTCTATTAAGAGATTTGAAAAATAAGTAGATCTAGCATTTCTTATGGCTGTTCTGTACTCAATCATTTTTTCTTTCCACGAAAGGCGAAAAACTTCTAGTTTTGTTTTCTTCCAACTACGTTCAGCTTTTCTAACAGCTCGTTTTAGAGCCCGAGTGTGCTCATCATACCACGGCGTTGGATTAGTTTCCTTAATCTTCTTTAGACGTAAAGGAGCGACCGCATCTAATGTGCTGGAAAAGAGAGAGCCAATAGTTTCTGTTGCAGCATCGAGTTCTTCTAAGTTGTCAGGTATACTAAGGCGATGAAACTGCTCGGGGAGATTATTTATAAAGCAATCATTAGTGGCAGACGTGATTGTTCTACAATATTTATGGCTGGGTGGGGGTTTTGTAGCCTTGGCTAATTGTATTATACACGAGACTAAATAATGATCTGATATATCATCGCTCTGCTGTAGAATTTCAACAGCATCAATATCTATTCCATGCGACAGTATTAGATCTAGGGTATGATTACGACAATGAGTGGGTCCTGACACGTGTTGTATAACTCCAATAGAGTTTAAAATGTCTGCAAATGCCAATCCAAATGCGTCTTTATTATTATCTACATGGATATTAAAATCACCAACAACAAGGACTTTATCCGCAGCCAGTACTAACTCTGATAGAAACTCAGCAAATTCTTTGATAAAGTCAGTATGGTGCTCTGGTGGCCTGTATACAGTAGCCAGCACAAATGTCAACTTACATGTTACATAAAGCACCATCACTTCAAAGGAATTATATTTGAAATTCTTTTGAATGATTCTGAATATATTACTATAAATTACAGCAACACCTCCCCCTTTGCCTTTCTGTCGAGGATTGTGTCGATAATCATAACCTTGAGGACTAGATTCATTTAAAGTAATGTAATCGTCTGGTTTTAGCCAGGTTTCTGTCAAACACAGCAAGTCTAGTTTATTGTCTGTGATAATTTCATTTACAATAAGTGCTTTTGAAGAAATAGATCTAATATTCAGTAACCCAAGCTTTATCATTTGTTTATCTGATTTATCTGTGATTTTCATTTTTTGAACATCAATTAAATTTTTACCCTTAAAAGGTTTTGGAAGTTTTTTGTATTTACTAGTTCGAGGTACAGACACAGTCTCTATGTGATAATATCTAGGTGAAAGTGTTTCTATGTGCTGTGAATTATCTGAGTTCTGTGACGTGAAGCGGCTAGCAGACGGTCGGTTTAGCCAGTTTGTCTGCGTCCTGATCTGGGCCCTGGTTTGTCATGTTTCAGCTCTAAGACTATTTGCCAAATTTCTAGAGAGAAGAGCAGCACCATCCCGGGAGGGATGAATACCATCTCTTTTCAACAGATCAGGTCTGCCCCAAAAGCTTTTCCAATTGTCTATGAAACCTATATTATTCTGCGCACACCACTTAGACAGCCAGCCATTGAGTGATGATAACCTGCTAACTATCTCATCACTCCGATGAACAGGAAGAGGGCCAGAACAAATTACTTTTGCTGACATTGAATTTGCGAGTTCACACACCTCTTTAATGTTAATTTTAGTGATCTCCGACTGGCGAAGTCGAACATCATTTGTGCCGACGTGGATAATGATTTTAGAATATTTACGTTTAGCATTAGCCAGCACTTTTAAATTTGCTTTGATGTCAGGTGCTCTGGCCCCCGGCAAACATGTGACTATGGTGGCTGGTGTCTCTATTTTCACGTTCCGTGTAATAGAATCGCCAATTACTAGGGCACTTTCAACAGGATTCTCAGTGGGTGCGTCACTGAGTGGGGAGAACCTGTTTGATGTTCTAATCGGAACGGAAGAGTGGTGTTTGTTCTTGCCATTATGCCGCCTCACAGTCACCCAGTTAGCCTGCTGCGTGGCTTCTACAACCGGAACCGAATGTGCCGTGTTTACTAGGCTAGTCGCATCCAAAGCAGTATCTAAGGCCCTTTCAGTCTCACTATCCTTAATTAAAGTTTGGATGCGTGTCTCTAATTCTGAGATTCTCTCTGTCAGCCTGACAATATCCCTGCATTTATCACATGTGTAAGTCTCACTGCTGACAGAAAGAGCTAAGCTGTACATGTTGCATTTACTACACATGATAATCGTCGGACATGACTGACCGTGTGTTTGATGAACGCCGTCCGAAAAACTGCAACGCACACGGGACTCGCTGGCTGGATGTCTCGGTCGCTTGCCGGTGCCTGGGGCGAGGGTGATGTGCGGGACGCTGTACCTCGCGGTGGATCGATGAATGCCGGGCAGCAACGTCTCCACAGCTTCCCGATCTGGCGAGGACAGATCAGAATAACATACATCGGATAAATCCGCCATTCAATCGACAAGGAAGGTTGGTTTAGAGGAAAAAAAAGAAAGTAGACGGTAGCTAGCAGGCTATGGCTAACACTAGGTGATTACGCTGGTGGATTGCTAGTAATAAATCGTTCCGTTTAGTAATACTATGCAATAGGTTAAGTAATCTAGTGAAAAATAAGAAAGTTATATTATGCGAATAGGAATAAAGAGAAGGATTTAGGATAATCTCCACGAAGCTCCGAGCGTAGATCAGACAGCAGACAGGCAGCAGCGTTGAGCAGCGTTGAACCGGAAAGTTCAACAAGTAACATCATTATCATTAAATTAGAACCCTGGAGAAAGTGGGGAGCAACCTTGCTCATTGGATGGACCTGCCACTTGCGTAATCTGTTAAAATGTGAATAAATTTAACAAATTAGAGAGATCATACAAAATGTGTATTTTTTTTTTAATATATGAATAATATATTTTACATAAAAGATATATTTACATATAGTCCACAAGACAAAAAAATAGCTGAATTTATATAAATGACCCCGTTCAAAAGTTACATACCCTTGATTCTTAATACTGGGTGTTGTTACCTGGATGAAAATCTTTTGAACAGGATGAAGATGTCCAAATTTTTCTAATTTTGAATAAATATAAAAAAAGTTTAGGACTGCCCTTTGGAGGCAACAGAAGATACTTGCATGTTTCCCGGACAAATTAAGTACAATTTACCTTGATCTTCAAATTCAAAAGTTTTCATCCCTGGCTCTTAATGCTTTGTTTCCTTCTGGAGCATCAGTGAACATTTGAAACTTTTTTTAATAGTTGTGTCTGAGTCCCTCAGTTGTCCTCAATGTGAAAAGATGGATCTCAAAATCATACAGTCATTGCTGGAAAGGGTTCAAATATGCAAAAGATGCTGGAAAAAGGAAGAGTTTTGGGTACCTGGAGGATTTTAATGAAGAAACAGCTCAGGTTAATTGCTCTGTACAAATAAGGCACTCATGAACAACCATCACAAAACAACACAACAACAACAAAAACATCATCCAGGTAATGACAGAGTATTAAGAATCAAGGGTTCATAAACTCTTGAGTTGGGTCATTTTTATAAATTAAGATTTATTTTTTTTTTTTTTGTCTTGTGGACTATTTGTAAACATTTATGTAAAATATCTTATTTAGGACAGTACTAATTAAAAACACATGCATTTTGTATGATCTCATTTTGTTAAAATTCACATTTTCACAGATTCTGCAAGTGGTTCACATACTTTTTCTTGCCACTATACATTAAAAAGAGCGCAAATCACGCGTATTTAAGGAATACTGCCAAACGGTGACACCCGCAGGTAAAGTTAGACAGAGGAGTCATGCCTCCCTTTCCTCTCATAAAGGTGGTTTTTGTGGGGGGTAATTGAGAATGAATGGGTGAAAGTAATGTGAGAGGAGGCAATGTCTCCATCGTGCAAAAAAGAATCATAAATTCATTCGACGCGGAAAAACAATAACGATCAAAGGACAGTTCACTAACATTTTCAGTGGCGCTTTAACTCAAAACAGGAAACTCGTGAATATTCATGTAATCTCAGACACCGAGTATTTCATAACACCCTTCGCAAAGACCGGCCCCCTTAGTTACTGTTGCTCAGAGCCCCGTTATATATATATATATATATATATATATATATATATATATATATATATATATATATATATATATATATATATATATATATATATATATATATATATGTTGGTGAACTGTGATTCTTTTTTTATTTAATAACTGTTTATGTATGCTCAATAGTTTGTAGGTTACATTGTGTCGTGAGATATACTTTAATAGTGTTCCCAGCCACTGGTGGTCTATCGTTAGGAAATGAGCCTACATCGAGTTTGTTTGTTTTAGTAGGCTACAAGTCAAGTCACCTTTATTTATATAGCGCTTTTTACAATGCAGATTGTCAAAGTAGCTTTACATTGATAACTGGTACATAATTTGGCTGCACAGCAGCTCTGAATAATAGTGTCAATGCAGGCAGATCAGAAGCACTGTTGAATAAATGTCAAGAATACTATTGAATATCAGATGTCAAGTATCCCCAACTAAGCAAGCCAAAGGCGACAGCGGCAAGGAACCCAAACTCCATCAGGTGGCAAACAAGTGGAAAATAGGTGTTAAAATGGAGGGAAAAAAACCTTGGGAGAAACCAGGCTTAGTCAGGGGGCCAGTTCTCCTCTGGCGAACAGTGCTTTGTTACAATCAGGTTGCAATCATAAGTCTGATAGGATCACAATAATCAAAGTATTTATTTCAGTTCCATCCAGTTGAGGATCGTATTCATCATGCCGGTATGGATGGTCTGTTGAGGAACTGTGCTACTGGCTGTCATGTCGATGAGGCCTTCACAATGCATGATCCAGTTGACTCGATCTCTGCTGATACTTCAGGGCTGCGTTGTGGTCGTGTCATGGCACCGGTCCTTGGTCTCAGCTGGATACGGCCCAGATCCGGTTGACTACGGTAAACCTCGGGATAAACAGAAAGACTAATATTAGCGTAGATGCCATTCTTTTTCTGATGTAACGAGTACATCTGGTGTTATATGAAGTGTTCCCGGTTCCAGCTGACCTAATTTATGCAGCCTAATTATCCTTTAACGGATTTGAAAATATAAATTGATAATGTGTTATATGTATGCCAGGTTAAAGAGATGCATTTTTAGTCTAGATTTAAACTGACAGAGTGTGTCTGCTTCCCGAACAATGCAAGTAAGATTGTTCCAGAGTTTAGGTGCCAAATAGGAGAAGGATCTACCGCCTGCAGTTGATTTTGATATTCTAGGTATTATCAGCTGGCCTGAATTCTGAGATCGCAATAAACGTGAAGGACTATAATGCATTAAGAGCTCGCTTAGGTACTGGGGAGCTAAACCATTTAGTGCTTTGTAAGTAATTAGCAAGATTTTAAAATCTATACGATGTTTAATAGGGAGCCAATGTAATGTTGACAGAACTGGGCTAATATGGTCATACTAGTTCTAGTAAGAACTCTAGCTGCTACATTTTGTACGAGCTGTAGTTTATTTATCAAGCGGGAGGAACAACCACCCAGTAGAGCATTACGGTAATCTAGCCTTGAGGTCATGAACGCATGAACTAACTGTTCTGCATTCTTCATTGAGAGCATATGTCGTAGTTTAGATATATTTTTAAGATGGAAGAATGCAGTTTTACAGATGCTAGTAACATGGCCTTCAAACGAAAGATTGGTATCAAAGAGCACACCCAGGTTCCTAACTGACAACGAAGACTTAACAGAGCAGCAATCAAGTGTTAGACAGTATTCTAGATTATTGCGTGAAGTTTTCGGTCCAAAAATTAGAATCTCTGTTTTTCCTGAATTTAGTAGTAGGAAATTACTGGTCATCCAGTTTTTTATATCAACTATACATTCTGTTAATTTAGCGAATTGGTGATTTTCGTCAGGGCGCGAAGAAATATAGAGCTGAGTATCATCAGCGTAACAATGAAAACTAACGCCATGCTTCCTAATGATATCTCCCAACGGTAGCAGAGTAAAAAGCAACGGTCCTAGTACTGAGCCTAGTGGTACTCCATATTTAACTTGTGATTGATATGACATCACATCGTTTACTACTACAAACTGATAACGGTCAGATAAGTATGATTTGAACCATGCCAATGCAATTCCACTAATGCCAACATAGTTTTCGAGTCTGTTTAGAAGAATATTGTGATCGATAGTGTCAAATGCAGCACTAAGATCCAGTAACACTAATAGAGAGATATAACCACGATCTGATGATAAGAGCAAATCATTAGTAACTCTAATGAGAGTAGTCTCCGTACTATGGTATGGTCTAAAGTCTGACTGGAAATCTTCACAGATACTATTTCTTTCTAAAAAAGGAACATAGTTGCGATGAAACTGTCTTTTCTAGTATTTTTGACAAAAAAATGTGAGATTTGAGATCGGCCTGTAATTGACATTCTCTAGGATCAAGTTGTGGTTTTTTAATAAGAGGTTTAATAACAGCCAGCTTAAAGGTTTTTGGTACGTATCCTAGAGATAAAGATGAATTAACAATATTAAGAAGAGGATCTATGACCCCTGGAAGCATCTCTTTCAATAGCTTAGTCTGTATAGGGTCTAACATACATGTGGATGATTTTGATGATTAACAAGTTTAGACAATTCTTCCTCTCCTAAAGCAGTAAATTAATTTAATTTTTCTTTAGGGACACTACAATGCAATGTCTGACACAAGATTGTAGTAGACGGTTGCATGGTTATAATTTTTTCTCTATGAACTTCTTTACTTGCAAGATTGATAATATTAAAGTCATTACTGCTGTGCCCTTTGGAAACATCAGAAGTTGAACCTTTATTTCTTGTTAATTTAGCCACTGTATCAAATAAATACCTAGGGTTGTGTTTGTTCTTCTAAAAGTTTTGAAAAATAGGCAGAACTAGCAGTTTTTAAGGCCTTTCTGTACTCATTTTCTCTCTCCACGAAATGCGAAATACTTCTAGTTTTGTTTTGTTCCAGCCGCGCTCCATTTTTCTAACTGCTGTTTTTAGGGCCCGAGTGTGCTCATTGTACCATGGTGTTGCATTAATTTCCTTAATCTTTTTTAAACACAAAGGAGCAACTGAGTCTAATGTGCTGGAAAAGACAGAGGCAATAGTTTCTGTTGCAATATCGAGGTCTTCTAAGCTGTCTGGTATGCTAATGCAATGCTTTTCTGCAAAACACACAATGTTCTATATGAATAGAAACATGAGACAGTGATATTAGCTTCCCTGCAGCACTTTCACAAGGTTTTATTTTAATGCGCTTTCCACAACAATTGAAATGTTAAAATTGAATTACAAGTGGTTAAATTGATCAGCTACAAAACTAAAAGTTACTAATGCAGGTTTTATTTACAAATATTTAGGCTATATGGAGAAGATTGGCAAAAGTGTGAGGAATATTATGTGGATAATCAAACATATATACATACTACTATGATTGTTCTATCATTTCTTAATTGCTTGCTCAGTTGGTAAATATTTTTAAAGAGACTTTATTAAATCCTCAAGTTAAGTGTTATTTTTTTCATAAGGAAACTATCTTTTTTCCCACAAATTATGCATTTTATTGACAAAAAAGATTTAATGTGGAAAAAACATGAAGCACTATGAATCAGGATTCATTTTAACACAGTGTTGATATGAAACTATATGGAACTAAATGATCAAACCTGCAGTATATTCACAAAGAAATGTATGCTATATTCTACAAGCTTTCCATAACAATTAAAATGTTATTTATATTAGCTGCTAAAATAATAGACCATGTAGTAATTTGCATATCTGTAATATCAAAGATGAAAGTAAATAATGAGAGTAGTTTCACTGTGAATAAAAAAGAGCAACTGACTCTGTGTTGGAATTTTATTCACAAATGAGAAGTCACGACATATGATATATTTAATTAGCCAAAACACTTGTATTTAAACAGACATTGACACACTTTACACAGGGTCTTGGGATCCCAGACAAATGAATATTTGGTCTGCTCTTGTGATCCCAGTGATACCAGCCTTTGCTACTGACACATTCAATCTGAAATATATAATAAAATGACATTACAACAAACATGTATTATTAAAATTTTTAGTACACTGTCATGTATAAAACAAAGTGAAAAATAAAAGCGTCTGCTTTGTCTGGTGTACAGGGATATTTATTGGCAAAAGTCATCTTTGGGAATGAAAGAATATTGGCTATAGATATTATATTAGTTATCACATGCGTAATTCACCATGACCTATTTGGATAATCATTAAACTATACTTAAAGTACATTAACATGTTTTCTTGCATGTGTGCAATTTTGGAACATAGAAATTCAAGTCTACCCAGATTGGCGCTTTAAGGCTTTAACTCAAAACAGGAAGCTCGTGAATATTTATGTAAGCTCCGCCCAGTGTCACCGAAAATCTCAGACACCCCATATGAAAAAAATCTGTATGTTTCATATACAGCAACCATATATCTTCCTTACTCAAATCAGCCAGAATTTCCTTATGTGTTTCATGTAAGTCTAATACATGTCATATACAAAATCAGACCGATTATGTCCACTTTCATACTAAAATGCACACATAAAACTTATATGGGATTTTTAGGTCATATATGAATACTGCAAAATTCTTATACAAGTTTTACATGACAACAGTATGTAATAGTATATGATTTTAGTAGAAAATGTGTATGAATGTCAGTAAATTTCCTATACAAATAATTTAAAATTCTTGATTGGATCATATGCGAGTCATATAGGATTTATTTAAATTTTGCATCATTTGCTCATATGAATTTTATACAGATTTTATGTTTCCACCTAATTCCTCATATCTCTACATATAATTATCTTACATTATTTCAGTAAATATTACAATATCTCTGCATCTACAAATCATATGATTTCAGTCAATTACTTGCACAGATTTACATTAGAAATACTTTTATTTCAACACAATCAACAAGACAATCAAATTATACTCCACAAAAGTAATTTAAAATTAAAACTTGATATCAAACTGAACTTTGTGAAGACAATACACACACACCCAACAACAACAAAATACCTTGAACACACTGTCACGGCTATCAATCATCAAACACCATTAAGGTTTTCAGATGTTTTTGTGTATTCTTCCCTCTAATTTCAGTAAGTTTGGCATTATTTGCTGTACCAATGCTGGCAGGCACCACATGAGGACACTTTCTGCAACGTTGCTCCTGTGAGACACAAATAAAAAGGCAAAACATTGCTATTGTTAGGAAGCAAAGTGGCCCACAGTCCATGACTACATATCAAGTTAGACAAATCAACAGCAGCATGTTTGGGGATCTGGACTTCCAAATGGAACCAAAAAGTTGTGAGTTTGACAGGAATTGCCACTATTGTGGCACTGAGCAAGACACTTAAAATTATTCAAAATTAAAATTATTTCACTTTGGAATGAAAATTAGCCCAAGCTTTACTCACCCTCAAGCCATCCTAGGTGTATATGACTTTCTTCTTTCTGATTAACCTAATCTGAGAAATATTAAGAAATATCCTGATGCACCTGAGCTTTATAATGGCAGTAATAGTGATCAATGACTATAAGGCTGAAGAAAGTGCTTCCATCCACATCCATCATAAACATACTCCAAACAACTCCAGGGGGTTAATAAAGGCCTTCTGAACCTGTTTTTACATCATGAAAATCTGTAAGACTTTAGTTATATCTTGGACATATATGACATATAGGATTGACAATACATAAATATTATGCAATTTGTATGCGTTTTTTTGCAGCATATATGTCCCTTATACTATTCTGTTAGAACATATAAGAATCACAAATGTTTTTAACAAAACTTTTCCATATGGGACCGAATATTTCATAACAAGGGTCAATTCGGCTAGGTATACACCCGAGGTGAAACTCATTGTGGCTTGCGTAGTATAGACCCAGCTCCCAACCCAACTTTGAGAATAGATTAACGGCAATATTTTTTTTATCGCCCGATAAGTCTCAAGTTAACGCAGCACGTTAACGCCGATAACGGCCAACCACTAATATATATAATTTGAATTTGAATGATATGAAACAAATTATCTGGGTAAAATATATGTTTAAGTCCTCTCTGCCTGTCCGCATGTCTCAAGTTCAGCTCTGGGGCGAAAGAGAAATCGCCCACAGGAGACGGGTCTATGTAGCAGTTTAGCCAGTTGCTGATTCATAAACATTCAAGATATATGACATCAAATTTAGCCAATCAGCATCCGCAAATAATTCCATAAGGGCGTGTTTTTTTTATCGACAAGCCACTGCTTGTCAGGTCTTGCTGTTTGGTATTGCACATTGACTTGTAGTTATATCTTCTATAATGCCTGATGAGTTTGGAGAACACCTGACAAGAGATCAGAGATCATTCCTTCATGCAGAATCTCTACAGATTCTTCAGATTCCCAGCTCCATGTTGGTGCTTCTTTTCTTCAGTTCACTCCACTCATTTTCTTTAGGGTTCAGGTCAGGGAACTGGAATGGCCATGGCAGAAGCTTCATTTTGTGCTCAGTGACATTTTTGTGTTGGTTTTGATGTTTGTTTTGGATCATTGTCCTGATGGAAGATCCAACCATGGCCCATTATTTGATAGCAGAAGCGGTCAGGTTTTGATTATTTTTATCTGTTGATATTTGATAGAATCCATGATTATTAATCCCACTCTTCGGTGAGGAGGACCAAAAGGAAAAGGGGTAAGCATGGAGGAGTTAAGCACAGGTGTATCACAGATATACCCCGCTGCCTATCATACTGAGTAATGTGTGCTCCCTTCGACACAAGATGGGTGAGCTACATGGCAATGTGGCTTTCCTTCATGAGCACAGAAACTCGCTGCATGGTGGTGCTAACAGAAACGTGGCTGCATGATCTGGTCAATGACGACCATCTACGGCTCAGTGGATACTCTGGACCTGTATGGTTGGATAGAGATAAAGAGATCACAGGGGGAAAGCATGTTGGTGGAGTTTGTGTGTACATTAAGGAGAGCTGGTGCAACAATGTGTTTGTTCAAAAAATATGCTCTTCCAAAATTGAATTGCTTGCTCTCTCCGCTCATCCTTTTTATCTACCACATGAGTTTCCCCAACTTTACTTTCTTGTTGTGTATATTCATCCTCGTGCAAAAATGGATATAGCCACAGAAGTGCTGATGAAAACTTTGAACAAACTAGATCTAGCCAAATCTCCACATTCTCCTAAATTTATTTTAGGTGATTTTAATCAGTGCCAATTGGAAAATGTTTTAAAAGGATACTACCTGTACATCTCATGTGCAACGCGTGCGGACAAGATTTTGGACAGGTGCTATGGTCTGATTCAAGGTGCTTATAAGTCTGTTCCCCTGCCTCCGCTGGGGTCAGCCGATCATAACACAATTCTCTTGGCTTCGGCATACACGCCAGTTGTACGGCATGCAGAAAGACAAAAAAAGACCCTTAAGAACTGGACTGACAAGCATCGGAGAGCTGCAAAGTTGCTTCAAGCTTACGAACTGTGACTTGTTTTTAAGTGATAGTTTGGACTTGAATGATCAGGTTCTTGTGGTATCCAGTTACATACATTTTTGTGTTGAGTCTATTATACCCACTAAAAGTCTGATTTTGTTTCCAAACAACAAACCGTGGGTAACTAAAAAGCTTAAAAAATGTTCTCAACATAAAGAAAAGAATATTTTTGGCATGGTCCAATGAGGAGAAAAAAAATTATCAATAAGGAGGTTAAAAGAACAATCAGGTGTGCTAAATTAAATTATAAAAATAAAATAGAAAATAAATTTGTTCAAGGTGATATGAGGGCTGTCTTGCATGGGATTAGGAATATGGCGGATATCGGGATACCTAAGCAAGGAACAGTGTTAAATAAGAACGATGATGGTAACTTATTGGTCAATGACCTGATTTTTTATTTTTTTTTACTCATTTTGAGAAGCACAATACAAGTACTGATCTTTTAAACAAAAATTAAATCCCTCTAATTCCTTGATTATGCATCCTCTTAATGTAGTGAAGCAGCTGAAAGCTACACCCATTAATAAAGCGCCTGGTCCAGACTGTATCCGTGGGAGAACACTTAAATACTGTACAGAGCAGCTCAGTGTTGTTTCACACTCTGTTTCAAGCATCCCTGGACCAAGCTGTAGTTCCTTGCTTATGGAAAACATCTAATATGATACCTGTTCCTAAGCAAGAAAAGTCACATTCC
This sequence comes from Chanodichthys erythropterus, assembly GCF_024489055.1. Taxonomy (NCBI): domain Eukaryota; kingdom Metazoa; phylum Chordata; class Actinopteri; order Cypriniformes; family Xenocyprididae; genus Chanodichthys; species Chanodichthys erythropterus. Next base: position 1,302,051 of record NC_090240.1, read on the forward strand.
TTAAATGATTTTCGGCCCATTGCATTAATGTCTTTAGCCATGAAAGCCTTAGAGAGGGAAGTCAAGTTACAACTTATCACAGTAATGGGTCATAAGCTAGATCCTATCGCACTAAAAGTACTAAAAACTTTTTCTCCTAAATACCATACACCAATATCTAGAGAAGGGAGGCACATTTGCTAGAATGTTGTTTATTGATTTCTTCTCTGCGTTCAACACAATGAATCCTGTCATTTTAGCAAAGAAACTTGTATGTGAATTTGATTTAAGTCATGTTTTGGTTTTATGGATCTTATATTTTTTGCCATGTAGACAGCAAAGAGTCATGTTGAATGGAGTGCTGTCAGATATGCTTGTTACATCAGTTGGATCTCCTCAGGGATGTGTACTGTCTTCCATTTTCTTTATTCTTTATACAAATGAATGTCGCAGCACTAAGAATAACTGTCACGTAGTTAAATATGCTGATGACACAGTTTTTCTATCCTTGTTAACTAGTGCAGAATGTGATGACAGTAAGGATCACAATGAGTTTTTTGAGTGGTGTAAAAAAGCTGAATTACAACTGAACATTAGTAAAATGAAAGAGATGGTAATTGATTTCAGGAAAAATGCCTCGAAGGTGAAACCTCTGTACTTTTACGGAACAGAAAATGAAAGGGTACATGAGTATAAGTATCTTGTAACTATCTTTGATACTAAACTAAAAACTTTTTTACTTTTGTTCCAGAGGCTATTCATCTCTGCAATTTAAAGTTTTAATTAGTGGGGTTTTTTTTTTTTTATATGAATTTATTTCTGAAGCATGTTGGGTTAAGTTTTTTACTTCTTTATTTACTTATTTTCTGTACATTGTGTCTGCTATATGATGCTACTACCCTACTAGAATTGCCCCTTGTGGGATTAATAACTTAAACTTAAAAAGAGCTCTTTTTTTAGTTTCATCTGACCAAAGAAGCCGGTCCCGTTTGAAGTTCCAGTCTTGTCTGACAACTGAATATGCTGAAATTGTTTCTGGATGAGAGCAGAGGATATTTCTTGAAACCCTCCTGAACAACTTGTGGGGATGTAGGTGCTGTTTGATAATTTTTTTAGGCTTTCTGAGACTCAAGACTCAACTAATCTCTGCAATTCTCCAGCTGTGATCCTTGGAGAGTCCTTGGCCACTCAAACTTTGCTCCTTGCTGCGCATTAGGACGATTTGGACACATGTCCTCTTCCAGGCAGATTTGTAACATTTTTAGTTGATTGGAACTTCTTAATTATTGCCCTGATATAGTGGAAAATGGCATTTTCAGTGCTTTATCTATTTTCTTACAGCCACTTTCTATTTTGTGAAGCATCAGAACTACATTCTTTGGTTTTACTCATTGTAATGAATGATTAAGGGAATTTGGCCTTTGTGCTGTGTTTCTTCATTTTTATACTCCTGTGGAACAGGAAGTCATGGCTGCACAATTGCATGTTCATGATCACCCTTGGTGTGCTAAAAAAAAGATGTAAATATGAATGGGGATATATTTCAGAGATATTTTACTCTAGGGGTTCCAATAATTGTGGCCAACTTGTTTTTGAGAAAAACATTTATTTCATAATGTGATTTTTTTTTTTTTTTTTTTTTTCCCAGTTTTCTCACCCCGACTCTTAATGCATCGTGTTTCCTTCTGGAGCATCAGTGAATGTTTGAACCTTTTTTAATAGTTGTGTTTGAGTCCCTCAGTTGTCCTCAGTATGAAAACACAGATCTCAAAATCCTACAGTCACTGCTGGAAAGGGTTCAAATATGCAAAAATGCTTGAAAACTGATGAATCTGCAGGAGCTGGAGGATTTTTCTGAAGAACAGAGCTCAGTTTAACTGCTCAGGACAAACAAGAGACTCATGAACAACCATCACAAAACATAAAAACAGTCGTGGATCATCAGGTAACCACACACAGTATTGAGAATCAATGGTTCACATACTTATGAATGGGGTTATTTTAATAAATTCAGCTATTGTTTTGTCTTGTGAACTAAATGCAAACATATTTTATGTAAAATATCTTATTTAGGACAGTACTAAACAAATAACACTTTTTTTTTTTTTTTTATCCCTCTTATTTTATTAAAATAATTCTCATTTTCACAGATTCTGCAAGGGGTTCACATACTTTTTCATGCCACTGTATTTTTCATTCACCTTGATAAAAGCCGAAAACAGTTTTTATGAGAATCCTCCTCAACTTAATCCAGAACTTGGTAAAATATTCAAGCCTCTATAAGCACTGAGGGTGCTTGAGCCCCTGACCCTTTAATCGCGAAAGTGAAGGTGCCCTTTGCGAGAAGACAAATACCATCCAATAAAAGTTTGGGCATAATTGTTTTCCTCTCGTTAAAGCAAAGGTATGTTTTAAATAAATGTATGTTGGAGACAAAGCTTTGATGACAGAATTGAAAGTTCTAGCTGGCAAAGAAAGATTATACAAAGTCATAAATTCTTCATATTCCAGTATAATAGCATCATTTTTAAATAAATTCAAAACAAAAACAATGCCTCTGTCATAGTCAGCAGGGGCCCGTTTCAGAAAGAAGGTTAAGTAAAAACTCTGTGAAGGGGTGGATTATGGAATCCACTGAAGTATTGAAGTAGTAGTGGTATTCAGTAGTACTTCACTGCACTTGGAAAAGTACACTAAAGTACAGATATACATTGAATTAGTGTATAACTTTGACACTTTTATTTAGGACCAAAATAAAGAATGTGCTACAAATGTACTTGCTTGTATTTAAGTATTTTTTAATGCACTCAAGTATACTTTTTTTCACCTGGGTATTACTGAGTGCAAATTTACAGTAGCTCCACTCTTAAAATTGTCCCATGTTCTAGTGGCTCCAGTGGGCAATAGCGTGTTGGGTGCGGACAATTAACTTGATGCGATTGACTGGATTAGAATCTGCCTTTTGCCAAGTTTGCTGTTCTCCCTTTTCCCATCACATCACATGAGAAAGGCATTTATTTCCAATAAAAATGAAGAAAATTTTCTAAAAGTGGAAGTCATTGCCTAACGAGTGTTTAATAACGATAAAATCATTTACACTCTTAATATTGCATCCTGCATTATTTTTTTTCTTCTACTTTTTTTGCATGTGGGATACCATGAAAATAAATATTAGTTAAATAACTTACCGTTCTGCTAGGTTTCACATTTGATATTATAAGTGATGAGAATTAAACTTGCATTGACTCCGAAGTATGCGGATGTCATTTTGTCAGGTGCTGTTGCCATGGTGAATCGTAATATCGGAGCTCCATTTATGATGGCTTTTCATAGTCATGGTGCACACGCTTAACTCAAAGTCAACCTACTCAGAGTTGACTGAACTAACTCAATTCAGCTGTTCTGAAACAGAAAACTCGAGTTTCCCATCTCAGAGTAAGTCAACTCAGAGTTCAAGTTTCAACTCAGAGTTGGTTGAACCTCCTTATTGAAACGGGCCCCAGGTCTTTATTCAACATGTCTGGTTTCAAGGGTCCTAAACTGTTTATCCCCAACATCTGAGTATGTTAACCCTGAAATGAGGAAAACTCTGGGTTTTCCGTTTCAGAATGGGAGGTATGTCAAAATGAGAAAGCAGGTTAAGTCAAGCCCGTTTCTGAAAGAGAGGTAACTTCTACTCAGAGTCAGTTACCATAGTAACTTACTCTGTGAACCTAACCTGGTCGGGAGCAGGTTTTCTTCGGTAAACCCAGAGTTTCCTTCAGTCCCCTCCCCTTTTTTAAAGTGCTAGTGATGTTTAAATAGTTCACACATTCATTCACGCTGCAAAAATGCTTTTCGTACTGAGTATTTCAAGTACAAATATCTAAAAATTCTTAAATCAAGATGGATTTTGCATATAAGAAAATTATTTAGTCTTGTTTCCTGTGGGGATCTAAATTAAGTGCATTTTACTTAAGTAAAATTAGCAATATCTGCCAGTGTGGTAATAAAAATAATCTTAATGCAAACGGAAAACAAGATTATTCGGAGTTCTATTACTAAGTGCAAATTTACAGTATCTCCACCCCCCCAATGTCAGACCAGGTTAAAATTGTCATACTATTTTGTTGCTGCAGTGGTGTAGGCAGTAGTGTGATGGGTGCGGAGAATTAACTTGTGATGCAATTGACTGGGTTTGAATCTGCCTTCTGCCGAGCTCGCTATTCTCCCTTTTCCCATCACATAAGAAAGGCATTTATTTTCAATAAAAATGAAGAAAATGTTCTAAAAGTGGAAGTAACTTGACTAACGAGTGTTTAATAATGATAAAATCATTTACACTCTTATTATTGCATCCAGTTAAATTATTATTATTTTTCTTCTTTTTTTGCATGTGGGATACCATGAAAATGAATATTAGTTCAATAATTTACGACAATAACACTACCAGTTTTCACCTTTGATATTTTAACAGTGATAAGAATTAAACTTGCATTGACTCAGAAGTATGCATACGTCCTTTTGTCATGTGCTGTTGCCATGGTGAATCGTAATATCGGCGCTCCATTGATGATGGCTTTTCATAGTCATGGTGCACGCGCTTAACTCAGTCAACCTACTCCGAGTCGACTGAACTAACGGAATTCAGCTGTTCTGAAACAGAAAACTCAGAGTTTCCCATCTCAGAGTAAGTCAACTCAGAGTTCAAGTTTAAACTGAGTTGGTTGAACCTCCTTATTGAAACGGGCCCCTGATGGTGCAGTTTACAGCAGCCGCAGCGTTGACAGCTTTACGTCTTTCGAAACGCGACAGTCACGTGATCTGGCGTGCGTCATACATGTGCGCAAAGCAAACAACTCAGCCATTTTATTTTTGTTTTCATTAATAAAAAGCTTTTTAAACTGCGATCGATTGATTGATACGCTTGAAGGTGTGATATCATATTTAAAGACTGTAGTCTGTATCGAGAGAACTGACAAACATTTGACGGCATTACATCCACAGCATCGGTTTGTGGGAGGTCAGTAGATATGTCTTTGTTTATTCGTTCTAGTAAACGGTTTATTACCTTACCATATCACCATGGTAACCATAGTTTACACTGAAATGCTATAGTTATTGTTCCTACTGTAAAATCAATAATGTATTAATTTGAGATGAAGCTGTAAGAAGCTTTCAAAATCTTTCTGTTCTTATTAAATTATTATTGGATAGTCTTTGGTACTTGCTACATGTAATTAATTCTATTTTATATACATATATTTTTTAGGCTCTGGAAGTAAATAGTCATGACAGGTGAGTGTAATGCATTTAATAAAAACTTCTAAAATAAGATGATTGTTCACTAGATCCACTGAAATTATAATCGGAATCATGATAGGCTGGGTTCAATCCTGCAACTCTTGGATTAACAGCCATGATCATTAACTGATCAGCTACACCAACCAATAAACAATTATCAAAATATATTTCATTAGCAGTTCAGGAAAGCATATAACGTTAGTGTATAGTCACCCTACCATTATCTCAAGTGATCCATATGCAGTGTAAAGGGTTCTATAAAGCTTGCATTTCATATAATTTTGTCACATTTTTTTTTTTTTTCAGAGAGAATATTTGTGTTTGTTGATGAAGAGGAGCTTTTTAATTTGATGAAGGACCTTGACTGTCTCTACTGTAGGAATCCAGTTACGGCATCTAAACATCACCTCAAAAAGAGACATCTCAGATTCGCCATATATTATAAAGATTCTGGCATTGGTAATTAAACAAACAAAAAACAACACAACAGTTGTCTTGCACAGAGATAATATTTTACACCCATTCTCAGCTCTAACGCTGTCTGTTCTTTGTGACAGGGAAGTTTTCTATCCCCTGTTATTGTGCTGATGGAGGCCATGGCAGGAGCCACTGGCACTGCCCAATGTGCACAAAAATATTGCAAAGGACAAAGGATTACAAAATCCATATTACCAACCATGGTTTGTGTTTATTTAAATACATTTCCTATTGAATTATCTTAGAGGTTTGGACTGTACTGCCCTTTCACTCATTATATTGTATAATTTGAGATAAAAAGAATATCAAAGCTTTATTATATTGTATACAAATGTTTCTTTATTGTTTGCATAAGTTTGGACCTAGTCGTTTATCATTATTGGTGTTGTCCACATTATAGAATAAAAGCTAACTTTTTAAGATTTAAGTTTATCAACTAAACTGGGCATCTTTGTCTAGGTTCAAACTCTGTGCGCTGTTTCTATCATTGCATTCTGGGATGTTTTGAAACATTATTGAAGAAGTTCAAATGTATGCTGGAAAGAAATGTTTCCTTCACTATATGTATAACTATAACTCCCTTGATTGTGATGCTTTGTTTTTGTCATTCTTTTCTTCTGGGTAATAAGCCTGCAGTTATAAATATCCTTCAATTCTGATCTGTTTCTTGCAATTGCAGGTGTTGAGATGACAGACAAATCAACAGGTGAGAAATGGAATTTAATCATTTTCAATTACGTTTATCCATTGATTGAATTATTGGCTGTGTCGGAAACCACAGAAACTGCCCAGTCGTTCATTAGTGACTTAAAGGAGCCCTAGAACTGAAAATTGAATTTACCTCAGCATAGGTAAATAATTAGAGTTCTGTACATGGAAATGACATACAGTGAGTCTCGAACACCATTGTTTCCTCCTTTTTATGTAAATTTGATTTGTGCAAAAGACCTCTGAAGAACAGGCGAATCTCAATATAACACCGACTGTGACGCAACAGTTGGGATCATTAATATGTATGCCCCCTACTTTTGCATATGCCAGCCCATGTTCAAGGCATTAGACAAGCCAGTATTAACGTCTGGAGCTGCACAGCCGAATCAACAGATTTTTGCAGGTCAGCAAGCAAGGACAACAGCAAAAAATGGCAGATGGAGCAATAGTAACTGACATCATCCATGATATCATGATATTTTTAGTGATATTTGTAAATTGTCTTTCTAAATGTTTCATTAGCATGTTGCTAATGTACTGTTAAATGTGGTTCAAGTTACCATTGTTTCTTACTGTATTCATGGAGACAAGAGCTGTCGTTATTTTCATTATTACACACTTGCAGTCTGTATAATTCATAAACAACTTCATTCTTTATAAATCTCTCCAACAGTGTAGCATTAGCCCCGTTGCCACAGAGCGCTATGAAACTCATTCAGAATCAAATGTAAACATCCAAATAAATACTATACTTACATGATCTGATGCATGCATGACGGCCCGTGTCATTGCGTCGCTTGTCAATGACATCATATCCAGTTTACCCTTGATTTTGGGTTTTGAACTTTTACTTCCGTAGAAATCATGGAAACACCAATGACGCTTTATGTGTTTTATTAGACAGGTGAGCAACTGTTTGGATACTTTTATCAACAGATAAACAAATCAATGTTATATAGCTCAACACGGTTAGTCTTATTGTTTGAATCTCTCGTTTTCTTGATTTATCGCGAGTCACGTTTGCACCTCCTCAGTGCTATCAAGTGGCTAACATGCTGTAGAATAATCAGAAAGCTTTATTTGTAGTAACTGTAATACAGCATTTTCTCCACCATACAGTGTTTTAAAATTAATTGCATACCATTTAGCAACACAAGTCATCCAGCTATTATTAATATGATATTCTAATATAAATCTAGCTTTCTGCAACTGTCTTATACCAGCCACCAAGCAAACGCACAGAGTAATGTAATAATAACGAACACTTTGTAAAGATCCATTTTGAGGGTTATATTAGCTGTGTGAACTTTGGTTATGCAATGTATTATAGAGTTGCGAGCTTGGGTGCAGGGAGCACGAGCATTTAAAGGGGACACGCACTGAATCATATTTAATTATGCCCCAAAATAGGCAGTTAAAAATTTGAATAATAAAAAATCTATGGGGTATTTTGAGCTGAAACTTCACAGACACATTCAGGTGACACCTTAGACTTGTATTACAACTTGTGAAAAAGGGTTCTAGGGCACCTTTAAAGTTGGAATAGTCTTTTCTTCCATATTGTGATGTGTATCCGAGTGAAACGGCTTCTGGAACAAGAACAAAATTAGGGCGGGGCTTGATTTTTGTCCATGGGGAATTGATTGAATGGTTGTTGTTGTTTGCTATTGGTGGATCTCATGTGAGCGACAGGTTGCCCCACCCTCGTGCCAGTAAACACATCATCAGAGAAGAGAAGAGATGCAAGAGGGGGGTGTATTTATTTTGATTAAAGATTACAAAGTTACATGAATTTTTCCTACACAGATTCGGGTTTTGTTGAACATGCAAATTCGCCTCATTGTCCAACAGAATGCTGCTTGGTTTGAAAGTGACTTCTGTGTGAGTTGTGCTTCATACATCGCTACAGTGAACCTTTTTTGCCCATGACATTTTGCTAATGTTCCCCCATCTTACACCGCATCTACACCGAACGTGACAAAAGAACCCATAATCAGAGATGCTGTCTTGACTGGATGCGGTGCGACATGACAAATCCCCAACAGTAAACTTATGTTCAGTTCTGTTTGTGATGTACTTCAGGCACTCACGCAACTTCAGACATAAAGAACAAATGGATTTGTAACAACTGCTTTGTCTCATCCAGTGTAGACAGACTCAAGCTGTTGCTGCTTGGCGTAACAACTGTCACGTCCAATATAGACACGTGTTAAGGATACTGATTTCAGACCACCTTCCAAGGCATCATAATGTACACATCCCATGATCTAGATCAGATTCTTTGTACAGATATCCAAGCAAATATTTAAAGGCACAATATGTAAGATTTTTTTATTAAAATATCCAAAAAGCACTAAAACTATTATATTTTTGTTGACCCGTGTACTTACATTATCCCAAATGTTTCCAAAAATGTTTAAATCCAGTTTTAACCATTGTAATGGCCTGTGTCATTGCGTTGCTTGTCAATGACATCATATCCGCGTTACCCTCGATTTCGGGTTTTGAACTTTTACTTCCATAGAAATCATGCACTTTATTATGTGTTTTATTAGAGAGGTGAGCAACTGTTTGGATACTTATATTGACAGATAAACAAATCAATGTTATATAGCTCAACACAGTTAGTCTTATTGTTTGAATCTCTCGTTTTCTTGATTTATCGTGAGTCACATGTTTGCACCTCCTCAGTGCTGTCAAGTGGCAAACATGCTGTAGAATAATCAGAAAGCTTTATTTGTAGTAACTGTAATACAGCATTTTCTCCACCATACAGTGTTTTAAAATTAATTGCATGCCATTTAGCAACACAAGTCATCCACAATTTTAATTAGTTAGATAAAGTGACTTGTATGAGTAGTAATTCAGCACTTGTGGCTGTTTCATTAGAATGAAATAAAATAATGTGATTTTAAGTGATCAAACTTAACTCTAAGAAAGTTCAAGTTCAGGGAAGAAGGAAGCGAACATTAAATGTAACTGTAATCATAAAATAAACATAAGCAACAAAACAAAAGGAGAGGCATATAAGCATAATAAAAAGCGACTTCTAGGGGCTAAACTTTCATACTGTGCCTTACTCAACATGATGCTTATTTCTGAATAAATGTATTTGTAATTGGGGGGTAAAACAGAAGTTGACAGACCAGATGGAGGCATCATGCCGGAGAGGATGTTTGATTTAGACATGTCTCGATCCTACCTCCACATACTACCTGATCATCTAGCATTACTCTGGTTTCAGACACAGCCATTCCAAAATTGCAATTCATCTAAATTGTTTTCCCCCTTCCAGTTGAGCTACAACCTACAACAGTCCTGTTGGAGACTCTGCAAACAGACAATGAAGACAGGACAGCAGGCAATAAGTCAGCATGCCAAAAGTGTGGAATTCACTTTACTACCACATCAAATTTGAGACGCCACGAGAGACTACAGCACGGCCATGACCAACAGCCCATGTTATGCATAGATGCCAAAAATGCAATCTATGTTACACCCAAGGATCTGCATGGACCTAGAGTGCCCATTCATATCCGTAAATCCTTTGCCTTACAGATTCTGCTTTGTGAATTGGAAGAATGCTGGGATTTCATGAAAGTGCAGGCCCAGAGAGGAAATCCTGGTAAAGAATGCCGGCACCTTGTGAGAACTAATCACTCACGACACTACGTTCCCCCTCCACCACTGTGTGTCAACTCTCTGGAGGAAATGACTGGCAAACACCTCCTGTCCAAATCGGAGAAACAAGAGTGCCAGGAAATGAACTCAAGGGCATGTTTAGAGGGAGTCGATTGTGTGTACCCTATTTTTTGGGAGGAGCATGAACTTTCAGAGAGATGCATCTACTTTTCTGTGTACACTGACCTTAAGGACAAATGGTGTCAGTTTGGGAGGACACGTGTCTCTTTTGATACCAAGTCTGGCAACTGGAAGTGTCTATGTCAACACAAAAGAAACCATTGTGTCCACAAGTATTTATCTATGTGGTGGTTGTTCCAGGAGCGTCCTGAATTGTTGCAAAATGCCCTAGATATCAACACTGAGAGTGTCGACGTGCTGGAGGAAGTGGTCCTGGATGCTGAGGATGTGGTTCAAATGTCTCCGGGGGGTGATGACCTCTGCTAGCAACTGGTCTCATCCATCAAAACTACACTCTCATTTTCTGTGTCTTCAGTCAATAAAACACTGGCCATACCCTTTATATTGGCTCATAATTTGTTAACCAATATAAACCAATTTTTCCCTGTTATATTTGTGGTGAAAAGGTTTTTATGAGATTTTCTCATAGATTATACCCTAATGAGATTTAAATCTAATTACACACAATTTAAAGCAAAATGTGTCATCATACTTTCAAGGCCAAGTCCAATAGCAATTTAAATAAATTACAAATCTAGGCCTTGTATTGCACTGTAAATGCTGAGAGTTAGGTGACATCATTTCATGCAACAGTTAACACTACCATATGTGAATTATGTTCATTATTATATTTTATCGGCATATTTGTCTATATTTGAACAGTTAAGTCTATAATAAATACATTAAAGGAATATAGGCCCAGTGGATGCTCAAGTTTTATGCAGTATATTTTTCTGGTTCACTTCCACATAGATGGTTCAAAATCAGGATGAAGAATGGATCATGAATCAACTTCCACTAAGAGAAAATTGAAGTTGTCAGTTCAACTTTGATTCTCATTCATGTCGACTCATTATGTCTTTAAATTTGACTTTTGCACTTTCAGGTAACAATCACTTAATTAATACAGTTGATCATTATGACTGTTATATGGTAATCCAGTCACAGTGACATAGAAATTTATTTTCTTTCATTTGTATTTAGGAATTTACTCAATTGGAGTAAAGTCTGGCTTTCATTATGCATTAAGCATATTTACGGCATTTTTTTTTTTTTTTTTTAACTTTGAAAACATCCTTTACTAAAAGGTAAAGTGTTTTAAAGATGTTTTTAGATTAATGTTATATACAACAATCCTTATATCAGTACTAGAGGTGTTTCATACACTGCACACTATCGCATGTGAAGTGGTGTAGAAAGCAACACTTTCAAACATCAAAGGATTGTGCGCTTATGATGCGCGCATGCGCAGGTCATATTCCTCCCGAGCAAGACCAGCACTGGTGAGAATAAATTCATTTATCTTATCGTCTTCGCATTACGCACAATTCATGTCATGCTATTAAGACGCGATAGATATATATATATAGATTTGACTTTACATTCATTTCTGGACACTTATGATGACGCGCGTTTTATCGTATTTTTCCTTTATAAAATTATTAAATAAACCCTTATAATTAGCAGTTAAGCTGACGTTGCCATGAAAATAAAACATATGTATTAATATCGATCATCCCAACAAAGAGCATCTGTCTTTTCCTTCTAAATGCATCGGAATCGGATGCTCCTCATAAAGCAGTCTTTAAGAGCGAAATTAAATAATGAATGGTTCGCCTACTTTAGTTTACTGACCACAGCGCCATTTTGCATTGGTAAAGAATATTTTGGGGGCAGAGAGTATGCGCTGGAAATGATGCTTTTTGAATTGGAATTGATGAAACTGATGTTTCCCTCACATCCTTACCACCGTCTCTTATGGTTTGAGCATCAACACCGTCAGTTTATGCATTATGCATAATCATCACCACCACCTCCATCGGTTTATGGGTTGAGCATCAACACCATCACTTATGCTTCATCATCGTCATCACTACCACCATCAGTTTATGGATTATGTATGATCAACACCGTCAGATTATGGATTATGCATCTCCATCATAATCACCATCAGTTAATGGTCTAATCATCATTTGTGCTTCATCTTTGTTATCATCTTGTTTCTGTTTTACTTTTGTGGAGAAATGATAGAAATATTCTCCTAAATAGCCATTTCATGTATATCCTTGAGGTTAATATGGGATTTAGGAAGTAATTAGTATATTAATGCAATATTTTTTAGAAAGAGTAACTAGTACAGTAATCTAATTACACTTTTGAAGATAATTACTTTTTTAGGGTAACTTACCCAACACTGCATTCCATACATACTATTGCTAAATAACAAAATAATATCATTATGTCCTTAATTTCTCTTTGGTTAGTGATACTGAGCAGAGTCTTGCTATGAGTGCCAAAGCAGACCTGGATGTCCTACCACATGATGCAGATGTCCCATCTGAAAGCAGCGTCTCTCACGCTTCCAATGACAGTTCCTCTCATCGGCTGAAACCCCAGGATACTACCACAATAATTTTTCCAGGTACTTATGTTGAATAGGAAAAATTATTTAAGCTTAAGATTTTTTTTTTTTACATATTGTATTGAAAATTTTTTCTCTTTTAAAACATGACTGAAAAGGTAAACCAATTTTAAATTTTCTTGCAGTTTGATTGACAGAATTAAACCTTGCTAAACTATTGTTTAGAACTCCAAATAAAAGAGTTAAAAGCTGTAGATGAAGCTGGCATGACCATGAAATCTCAGTATTTTGGCCTACTCTTAGAGCAGATTTTCTTTGAGTCAAAAAGCTTGTATTTTCTCATAGCTTCTGCTCACTCATTGCCAAAAGTGGAGCTGCCTCAAAATGCAATCAAGGCGATTAAAGGCAGTGAACTGGAGGCTGCATCACTTCCTGCTCAGGTTGGAGGGACCATTGTCCATGTTCTGGGCTGGAAGGAGGGAATGGCGATCCTCCCTGGAAGCAATCTGAAGGTGAGCAAGACATACCCTTTGTTCTACTGTATTTCATTAACTAATTACCCTAATATTTGAATGTCCAATTTGGAAAGAGTGTTTCAAGCTACCATAAAGCAATTTGTGGTTAGAAAAGCTGTCTGCAGTCAACATTACTTGAAAGTCATGGGTTTGAAGTGACATGCTGATCAGCATCTTGGAGGATCTTCTGGTACCACAGTGTGTGAAGTCATCTCATAAGTGGTCTTGTACGGCCTTTCTTAGTAGCCTTTACTAGGGCAACAAGTGTAATGCTAGTACACAAAATTTAACTAAAGCCGAGTTCAGACTGCACGATTTTAGCCCCGATTTTGGCTCGCCGACAGGTTTTGAGAAATCGCCGACAAATGCCCGAAATCACATGCAAATCGGTGCTCGTTCACGTGAGTGACAATCACGCAGTGTGAATGAGCAAAGACGAGATCTGAGAGAATCGCCGACAAGTCGCCGACACCCGTGAGATATTTGGCATGCTAAATATCTGGACCTGTGGGCGATTCAAAATCCTGCAGTGTGAAAAGTGTTCTGACTGAAAACTACATCGGCGATGACCAACAGCCAATGAGAGAGCAAAATACAGAGCAGCGGAGAGTTTGGGGAGGAGTTATAGACCACAATATCAGCAAGCATGGCTTCGTTTCAGATAAACATTACAATTCTATCAAACAGAAACAAAGCACAAACATTTGCTTGACCATCCGCAACAGCAGCACATTGAAAAGTTATTTACCTCCAACTCTCGTTGCAGAACACACAATCCACAGTCTCCCCAACCATTTCCTTATTTTTCTTTTCTTTTTCTTGTTTTCGCTGCAAATCACCGCACAGGCAATTCGTATTGCAAGCTTTTTGCGGGCTGCTGTTTTTAATAATAATAATAACAACTCCGGTCTTGCACGCGTGATATCGCGTTGTTTCCTTGTCACATCTCGCGTGTGTTTGGTTGTGAAACGTAGTTTGCGTGCCAGACAGAGTTGTCAGCGATTCTTCCTATTGTAAAGTCATGAGTGTGAAACCTTCTATCGCCGATCCATCGTGCAGTTTGAACACAGCAGCGACTGAATGCTGGCCAAGATAATCATGCAGTGTGAAAAGAACAATGACCCGACTACTTTGAAAATCGTGCAGTCTGAACTCGGCTTAAGCTTGGAGAGAAATCCATCCATGTTGATCTTGATGGCAACAAGCTTTTGAGTTCTTCATGTTAAAAAAAACAGCCCTGAAGCACAGAGCAGCCAACTTTGAACTTAAAGGGCTAGTTCACCCAAAAATGAAAATTCTGTCATTAATTACTCACCTTCATGTCGTTCCAAACCTGTAAGACCTTCATTCATCTTCGGAACACAAATTAAGATATTTTTGATGAAATCTGAGAGCTCTCTGACTCCTCCATAGACAGCAATTTAATTACCACTGTCAAGGCCCAAAAAGGTATTAAGGACAATGTTAAAATAGTCCACATGACTACAGTGGTTCAACCTTAAAGGTCCTCTAAGCGTTTTTAGGCCATAACATTTTTTGTTGCATACAGCAAACATCAACTCACTATCCGCTAGCTGCCTGTCCCCTGAACACACTGTAAAAAAACACGGTCTCTGTAGTCGCCACAAGCTCCAAAAACGGCAACAAAACAAACTGGTGCAGCCTGGACCACGAAACATGCTCCAGCCAATAACCGACAAGACTGATTTTAAATGCGCGTTCATGATTGTTTCAGGAAGCACGGAGGGGAGGGGAGGAGGAGGAGGGAGGGTCTAGCTATAGCCTCTGTTTTGTTTGACAACACTTCGAACGTCAACAGAAAGTTACTCCACCCAGGATTGCTTAGAGGACCTTTAATGTTATGATGTGACGAGAATACTTTTGTGCACCATAACAAAACAAAACAAAACAAAAATAACAACTTTATTCAACAATCTCTTCTCTTCCATGTCAGTCTCCTACGCAGTTGATGTAGTAATTACAGTGTAGCTTCCGTGTTCTACGTCATTTTAGTGTGAACTATCCCTTTAATGGTAGAGGTGATGTTACAGTACTTGGGTGCTGGTTTGTATTTTGTGCTAATAAACATTATTGTCAGAAGGAAGCACTAGTCTGATCAGATTACAACATTTTCTCCACATGTGACAAAATCAATGATATGTATTTGAAATGAAGATTTAACCATGTTTACATATTCAGTGTGATTGCTGAAGATTACTGTAAAACTTCATCAAATTAAGGGAATTGAAAACTCAGAGTGAATACATATCAATTCACTATTTTTTAGCTTTTTAATTTCTTTAATAACATTTAAAAGATGTCTAAATACATCAATTCATTTAGCTGATGATTTTATGCAAAGCAGCTTGCAAATGAGGAATGCCCCAAAGCATTTAATGCTAAAAATGCATTAATATGGAATGTTTTTTTCTAACATAATTCTAATGATAAATCAAATGCCCATCCTGCACATGAAATGACCTCCTAAATTATTAAAATCTGATACTAAATTAATCAATCAAATGTGAAAAATGATAGCTTTTTATAGCTATAATAAGCTATAACAGAAAACTCTTTTAAATACAAACATAACGGTATTTAAAAATTATTAATATTAACAAGTCTCCCTGTTTTCTCATCTTGCAAGAAAAATACATAAAATAATACTTTATTTCAACATTTACTCCCCCATCCAGCCCTGTGCAAAACATTATGGGAAGTGGAAATCCTTTTTCTATATATTTGATCAAGCTACTTGATTGCAACATTCTTTCAATATGAAAACACAGAGTTAAGCCAAAGAGTAACCATTTTAAGTCAGTTTAACATATCGCAATCATGTTTAAACAAGAAACCTGATACAATGATGGTAAATCACAAGGAATTATTTAAATAAAACGGAAAGCATCAATAAATATATATATATATATATATATATATATATATATATATATATATATATATATATATATATATATATATATATATAATATTTTTTTATTATTATTTTTTTTAATTTTTTTTAATATTTTTTTTAGTGTATTCTATCCAGTCCTTGTGCTAGAAAACACGTCATTAGAGAAGAGATGTCACTGCGAGAGGGAGGGGAAGTTATTTTGATTAAAGATTATGAAGCACACAAATTTAAAAAAAAAAATGCTTGACTGAAAAAAGTTCTTTTCTAAAATGGATGGTAATATTGAGTATATTGAGAAAAGGAGGGGGCCAAACACCAAACCCTGAGGCACCCCATAGGTTAGCCGTGATTTAGACACTGTTCGTCTCCAAGATACCCTGAAGGATCTGCCGTTCCCATGGTGAGCAGTCTGAGACGATAGATCTTGTGATTTAAAATGTTGAAAGCTGCAGACAGATCCAAAAGAATAATAAGAGATAACCTGGAGGTTGCTGTCTCACCAGTCGAATAATTTCAGTCATGGCTAGTTACTGTTAAAGGTGTTTTGGTAACACTTTACAATAAGGTTCAGTAGTTAACATTAGTTAACTACAATTTTTTCTAAGCTTGATTCTTGGGGCACAGTTTAACATGTCTTAATGCTTTGTTTTTTTGAAAACGCTGTATTTTTCATATATTTTATTTTTATTCTACACCTCTGTTTCCACTGTCATATGAACAGCTCGTTTGACTTCCTGCTTCTATGAAGCCACTCCCTCCGAAATACGAAATGTGCTCAGATTGGTTAGCAGATTGGTAGCTGGCCCAGTGTATCGTGATTCGCTAAAGCGTCCGGAAACGACACGCCCCTTACCATCCGTTGCTTCAGTCAAAATGTAAATAATGGCGTCTATATTGCTGTATCAAATTGAGCCCGAATTAGACACAGATGAAGAGGGTCAATCGCAATCACGGATTTTAAAGGACGTTTATGAATGATATTTTATTTTGTATTTGTGTCAAAGTGTTTAGATGCTGTCACTGCTGTTTGTTAGCTTTCAATATACATTTTTATCCTGATTAAAGCTTTACTGTAGTCGAATACATGACTGAGTAGTCGCATTTTTGTAAAGGTAGCTTTTAATTTATAGAATGAACAACTGTTTGTCTATGAACATAGAAGTTTGTTGGTGTTCGTAGAATTTAGCTAACTGGCTAGCAAAGCAAAAACGAGTTGCTCTTTGTATATGTCCTTGATGAAACCAAAAATAGCAACAGAACTATAGGTTTAAAAGACATGTACAAACAATAAAACGTACTTACAGTTTGGAGGCGATAAACAGCAGCTTCTGCTTTTAAAGTGGGAGCTGCTTCATCTTTCATAGCCTGTGTGCATTCAGTAATAGCCATCCAGCATTTAACTTAGATTCTGGAAGCTGTCTTCAGCACCACATCCAGTGTAGAAAATATCACAGATTATAATGGGTTCTTTTATCTTTTGCCCCGCCGCGCCACTCGCATCCGGTGTACACAACTCTTCCGCTTCCACATGCTGCGCCACATGGCCCTGCCCATTTTTTGGCGTGTTCCCGGGGGCGTGTTTTGCAGGGTTTATGATGTCACCAACCCGTTGTAGTCCAAAACGGGTCGTGTTTGTAGGCATTAAACTTTAAAAGACAATATCTCCGATACTGTTTATGCTCAAGCAGCAAAATTACACACCAACTAAAGTTAAAAAAGTAAAATCGCATTTAACCACCCCTTTAACATGAACTAATAATGAACTGCATTTCTACAGCATTTATTAATCTTTGTTAATGTTAATTTTAACATTTACTAATACATTATTAAAATCTTGTTAACATTAGTTAATACACTGTGAACTAACAGGAACAAACAATGAACAACTGTATTTTCATAAACTAACATTAACAAAGATTAGTAAATACAGTAACAAATGTATTGCCCATGGTTAGTTCATGTTAGTTAATACATTAACTCAAGTTCGGTCCTAGAGAGCCGCTGTCCTGCAGAGTTTAGCTCCAACCCTGAAAAAAAACCTTCAGCTGCTTATAGCCTTAGTAATCCTGAAGAGCTTGATTAGCATGTTCAGGTGTGTTTGATTAAGGTTGGAGCTAAACTCAGCAGGACAGCGGCTCTTTAGGACCGAACTTGCCTACCCATGCATTAACTAATGTTTAACTAATGAACCTTATTGTAAAGTGTTACCTGTGTTTTTATCACTAGAGTGGAAAAAATATGAATTTTATATACAGTACACATAATCATTTAGTGTGGAGAATACTTCCTGAAGGCACTGTATATCCTTTTTATTACTGAATAACAGTAACACTATTCTACTCTTTGCAGCTATGTGTTAGTGATACTGGTTCGCTGGAAGTGATCAGTGAAGGGAAAATAGGCTCTGCTAACCTGACCACCGGAGGAGCTCAGACAAAATCAGCTGATTTGGAGCTCAAACAGGGTGAAAAATCAGGTAATATTTCATTAGATGCCTCTGGATTATTACATCTTTAGCTCGTGGCTTTATGATGTTTTGAAGTCTGGCTGTCAATTTATATAATTTTTTTATAAATGGAAGTATAGTCAGTCAGGGCCCCAAACTAACACTATCCAGAAGCCTAATATGAGTAACAGTTGGGTTTGACAAGTATATAAAATTGAGCTACTTAACAGTTGGTCAGTCTCTTTATTAGGACCCACAACCAAACACACGAGTTTCCATCCAAGGATTTTTTTTTTCAGCACATCAAAATGGTCTGTGTACACTTAATTAGTTTGTTTTGGCTTACGTTTTTAGGTTCAGTGGTAGAAAATGGAACAGTTGAGTATTTGTTTTCACATGTGGTGCCATCATCAGTTCTCAATTTCTATGCAACAGAATTTAACAATCATCCTCTGCAATATTTGTATAGCTTCTTAAAGTGTTTATTGCAACTACATACAGTATAATCTATCACTCATCAAACAACTGGACTAAGGAATACCTTGACACAAACATACTGGGCAGCACCTAGACGGGGCTTTCCTCTCTGTAGGCAATGTACAGGTGCCGGAGAAATATTATTAGTTGTTTATTTCAGAAATATTAATGTACCTTGCATCTGCACCCACAATTATCCCTTAGCCTTCTTCTTAGACAGCCTGTTTTATTTAGCTGTCCAACTATCAAAATCTGTGTGAAAAAGCTGCGCAACGCACTGGACTGCATAGAGTGAATGCATTTACACTGTAGTGAAGCGCAGACCAGTATCAATTTAAGTGTAAATACGCAGCAGTATAACTTTTATTTTAGTATTTTACTTTTATTTTAGACAACACGCTGAGTTTTAGACGAGGGATGAAGTTAATTAATATTAAGTAACTTTCATTTAGAGACAATATGGTGTGTTTTTACTCCGCCAATGAAAGGTTACTAAACAAAGCTACAGTAGACTCCAAGCACAGTGTTTCTGTTTTGCACAGTTTGTGTTTTGTGTTTAGTTACTAAATGAATACTAAATGAGTTTTTGAATGAATCGGTTGAGTGAATGATTCAGTGACCTATTATTTTAGACAGTGGCTGCAATCAAAATCACACACTTCCCCACTATATAGTAGATGAAAAACAGTATGTGACAAAAGCAGCATGTCCGAATTCACAGTATTCATAAAAGAGTAGGCAAAAAGTACCTAGTAGGACCTACTTCTTCCGGCAAGATTCTGAAGTGTGCATACAGTGGACACTCTAATATCCCACAAGGCCTCGGGAGAGGATTTGTGAATGGCAGTGCAACTGACACTGGTAGGTCATTTGATAAGGACAAAATGGCAAATGTAGCATGCCATCTCTGTGTTATTTCAAGGCTGGTTTTGATATCTCACTACTGATAGAGCTCTTCCTGTATTATAATGGCTATTTAACATTACCCCTAAACTTTGACTAGGCTATGCTGCAACAATAGGGCTAGGCGGGGCTAAGCTCCAGGGCTTGAGCATGGAGGGGGCCCATAATTGGCTGTGGAGTAGAATGACTGGCCATCGGGAGCAACTGAACTTTTCCCGGTGGGCCGATCGCCGGTGGGCCAAAACCCCACCACACCCCCACATATTAAGCACTGTTATTTTTAGAAGAGCACCTGGGAAACAAAGAACAAAAGCAAAGTGATGAAACAGCTGTCACAGATCCCTTGTCTTCCTGAACTCCATTTCCCATGATCCTCCTGTTCTCCACACCTGCACTCACTTCCCTCGACATCTCCCCATCTTCACAGACCATCATCACCTGGACTTCCTCGTTAGCACTCACTTTATATTGGACTCACTCCCTTCACTCCTTGTCTGTTCTTATTTGTTATTCAATGTGTGTAATGGTGTTACTCTCCTTCTTTTGGATTAAATACTCCGTGAGGGAACGGCACGAGGCCGGTGACGCGAGTGATAATGAGCATCACCTGCGAGGCGTGCCGGCCTCGAGTCTCTCACGGAGGAGCTCCGGAGGCATAAAAGGAGGAGCGACTACAGTGAAGGATGAGAGAGGACCAGGCCTGGACTTTATGTTATGGTTTTGTTATGTTTGTGTGGCCGGCAGACGTCCGCGAGGGTCTGCCGGCATTACTTTCGTTTTGTTCTTTGTTTATTTTTGAATTAAAGTTACGTTGAATGTTCGCCGGTTCCCGCCTCCTTCTTCCCACATCTACTAACCTCGTTACAACTCTATTCTGCGGATATCTGTATACGTCTCAACTCTCCAGTACCATACACCGTAACAGAAGAACAGACCAAAACCGCCGGAAATCCACATAGAGGATGGGTTTATTCCTTGTTCCCATTCCTTCAAAGGATCTTGAACGCCAGCCAAGAGTGACCATCGGCTCTGAATGGCTAGGCAGGATGGCCGCCCACTGGAGAAATACATTGAGGAATTTGCTGAGCTGAATTCTCAGGCGAGCTGGCCCGATGCTGTTTTAAATTCCTGTTTTCTGAGGGGTTTGGACGAGAATACGATTCGCTTCTGTGAACCTGAATGCCTCTATTCCCTTGTCGAAATTATTAATCTGGTTCTATTTCTTAATGGTTCCGAATTTGAAATTGAAGAGGTTCACAGGCAATCATATTCCCCTCGTCCATCTCCCTCAGAAACAATGGTGGCCGGGCCAGTTCACCAGCCACCAACTTCCTCCACCTATCACTCCAGTGGGTGTGCACCAGGGATTCAGCCTAACCCTCAACCCAAGCCACCCAAGAGGAGGAAGTCTAGACGGCAAAAGAAGCCTGCCTTTGCTCCTGCCTGCGCCGAACCTGCTCAAGTCTCCACAGAGCCCTCTCCAGCCTCCTCTGAGCCCTCTCCAGTCTCGGCCGAGCCCGCTCTAATCTCCTATGAGCCTGCTCCAGCTATCACCGAGCACCCTCCAGCCTTCCAAGAGGGGGAATGGTTCATTGATTTTAGGGCTGACCCAGCAGTCCCAACCTTCACTGAGCCCGCTCCAGCCTTCTTCAAGCCAGCACCTACCTTCCCAGAATCAGCTCCAGCCGTTCATGGGTCGCCAGAGAATGCTGGGTGGTTAATAGACTTTTTGACTGAGCCAGCCCTCTCCGAGCCTGCCGCTCCAGCCCTTATCAAGCCCTCTGCTCCAGCCGCCACCGCCGAGCCCTCTGCTCCAGTAGCTGCCAACAAGCCAGCCGCTCCTGTAGCTGCCAACGAGCCAGCATCTCCAGTCTCAGCTGCCGAGCAAGCATCTCCAGTCTCAGCCGCCGAGCCAGTATCTCCAGTCTCAGCTGCCGAGCCAGTATCTCCAGTCTCAGCCGCCGAGCCAGTATCTCCAGTCTCAGCCGCCGAGCCAGCATCTCCAGTCTCAGCTGCTGAGCCAGCATCTCCAGTCTCAGCCGCCGAGCCAACATCTCCAGTCTCAGTCGCTGAGCCAGTATCTCCAGTCTCAGCCGCCGAGCCAGCATCTCCAGTCTCAGCCGCCGAGCCAACATCTCCAGTCTCAGCCGCTGAGCCAGTATCTCCAGTCTCAGCCGCCCAGCCAGTATCTCCAGTCTCAGCCACCGAGCCAGTATCTCCAGTCTCAGCCGCCGAGCCAGCCGCTCCATGCTCCTCTGCCACTCCTCCCGCCGCCGAGCCAGCCGCTCCAGCCTGTCACGAGCCTGCTCCTGCCCTCTCCGAGCCCACTCAAGCCCACAAATCCAATCCTTTCCATGGTCTCCCCAAGACTTCCCTAAACCTCCTAAAGTATTTTTTTTGGGGGGGGGCAGGTACCTGTGGGTAGGGTACATGTGGGCGCCACACATGTGGGTGGGCTTCCAGCACCTCCATGGCAGCCCAATTCTCCTGACCCACCGTGGCAGCCCATATCTCCTGACCCGCCGTGGCAGCCCGCTGCACCTGACCCGCCATGGCAGCCCACGTCTCCTGACCTGCCGTGGCAGCCCACGTCTCCTGACCCACTGTGGCAGCCCGCTGCACCTGACCCGCCGTGGCAGCCCGCTGCACCTGACCCACCGTGGCAGCCTGCTGTACCTGACCCGCCATGGCTGCCCAGGACTCCTAACCTGCCTTGGCTCATGGATCCGCCCTGGAGATCTCCACTGCACCGGCATGAGGTCTCCAGGGCGCCCACCCCCCCTCCCCGTTGTTACATCCACGGCTTGAGGCCACGCCTACTGGGAGGGGGGGTAATGTCACAGATCCCTTGTCTTCCTGAACTCCATTTCCCATGATCCTCATGTTCTCCACACCTGCACTCACTTCCCTTGTCATTTCCCCATCTTCACAGACCATCATCACCTGGACTTCCTCGTTAGCACTCCCTTTATATTGGACTCAATCCCTTCACTCCTTGTCTGTTCTTATTTGTTATTCAATGTGTGTAATGGTGTTACTCTCCTTCTTTTGGATTAAATACTCTATTCTGTGGATATCCGTATACGTCTCATCTCTCCAGTACCATACACCGTAAAAACAACAGCTGCCTGATTAAACCGCATGCACATCCAGTACTCACAGCGCGTGAGCAGCCAGACCGTGTCCAGCACAGCAGTGACAAACTCTCTTGACACTTTCGGCGCTCTATTAAAGCGATAACCAGCACAAGTCACTTGGCTTAAAAAAAAAAAAAAAAAAAAAAAAAAAAATATATATATATATATATATATATATATATATATATATATATATATATATATATATTCCTGTGGTAGAGAATGTTGTGGCACCAAGATAGGCTACTATGAAGGGGGCCCTTGGGTTTGCTATAGGCCCAGGGCCCTATGTGTTCTAAATACGGCCTGGTCCAGCCTGGATAGAACAAGTGGACAATATGTTGTATAGCATGCTCCGATAGGAAGGGCCTGATCTTTCTTAATGTTGTATAAAGCAAATCTGCTGGACCATGCAGTTCTAGCAATGTAGTCTGTGAAGTTTGGCTGATCATCAATCACAACTCCAAGGTTCTTGGCTGTCCTGGAGGGAGTTATGGTTGATGAGCCTAGCTGAATGGAGAAGTTGTGATGAAGTGTTGGTTTGGCTGAAACCATTAGCAGTTATGTCCTGGCAGGGTTGATTTGAAGGTGATGGTCCTTCATCTAGCAAGAAATGGCTTTTAGGCAGCCTGAGATGCAAGCAGCTACCCTTAGATTATCCGGTTGGAAAGAGAGGTAGAGTTGTGTGTCATCAGCATAGCAGTGATAGGAAAAGCCATGTTTCTGATTGACAGATCCTGGTAATGACATGTAGATGGAGAAGAGAAGTGGTCCAAGCACTGAGCCCTGAGGCACCCCAGTAGCTAGATGTTGCGACTAAGACACCTCACCCCTCCAAGATACCTTGAAGAACCTACCTGAGAGATAAGACTTGAACCACTGGAGTGCAGTACTTGAGATTGTCATTGTCATGAGGGTTGACAGGAGGATCTGGTGAGTAAATGTGTCAAAAGCAGCAGACAGATCCAGCAAGATGACTACTAATAATTTGGAAGCAGCTCTTGCGAGTCTCAGAGCTTCAGTAACCGAGAGTCTCAGTTGAGTGTCCGCTTTTGAAGCCAGACTGGTTGCTGTCTAGGAGGTTGTTCTGTGTGAGAAAAGCAAAGACTTGGTTTGCTCAAGTGCTTTTGCAATTAATGGAAAAAGAGATAACTGTCTGTAGTTCCCTTTTGAATGGAACCCCGAATGCATCCCCTAGAGAGCTATGAAGAATGCCGCCGGCATGACTGGTGTCTGAAGCATGAGTCTAAACACGACATTGAACTTGACATTGGCAGGCAGCAGCCTATGACATCACTACTTGTGGGACCATGGGTATAAAAGGGCACCTGTGAAATATGTCATCCTCTTTCTTGTCTTCAGGAGACCTTTTGTTTGCACATGAGTTAGGAACACATGCATCCTTGAGGGAGCAGAATGCGCACACTGAAAGGATTTCTCAATGAAAAGCTCAGTTTGCCCCGTCCCTACTCTCGAGGAATGTGGGATGCGCATTTGTGCAGAATGCTGTCTTCTCTTCGAGCAAGCTGGATGCACTAGGTATAATGCATTCATGAGACTGACTACAAGAGACAGGTAATAAGAATTCAGCAGTAGCACTAAGTTGTAGGCTCTTTTCTTGAGCCTCTTCTGGTGCACCTGGGTTGGGAGTACTTTCAACCATTGTTTGGTTGCTCCCCTGAGCTCCATCTGCTATGTTAGTGTCAAGTTGCTTGGCCTTCTATGAGGCCTCCCTGACGGAAGTTGGATGTAGCTTAGGATTGGACCAGTTGATGATGTCATCGCCAATGCTGAGAGACATCACAATGTTGAGCCGGCATGATGAATGATATTTCAGTGTATATCCTCTAGTAGTTTTATCTAAAGCCAAACACGCTTCATTCAAGCTCTTCCAGCTCCGTGCGCATTCTCTCTTTCTCCAGACATGTGCCACATTAACGGTGCGTGCCCACTGGTGCGGAGGAGAGCGAGCATTTTTAATTAATTCCAATTCATTCACTCCCCAGAGCTCCACTAGGATAGCAATTGCGAGTTGTAAGATCCTTGCAAGATGTTCTTGGTAGAGAGTCGTCATACTGAGGTCTCTGCTCCTAGAGCTCGGCTAGGTGGTAGGGTAGTATGCTATGTTGTTAGGCTCTTTGGGAGCCTCTTTGGCTACTGAACTTAGTGTGGAGTGTTACTAGACTGCCTCTCATTATGAGAGTCACTGTATTGAGGCCTCTATCTGGAGAGCTTCGAAGGCCATTGTAGCATATGCACATGTATCAGGATTATCAATAAAGTTTGGAGTTCTCAGAACGCTTTGTTAATCACTAAGTCGGCTACGACCAGTCGGCATAAGATGAGCCCACTTGACACCTTTGTGGACCCGTGAGGGTAAACAGAAATCTCCAACTTCCTCACTTTGGTGACTTCAAAAGGAGCACCCCCCCAACCTGAGATATGTCACATACCGGTAGCTGACAAATGCATTTTTCTATGCGTTTAATGATACTGTGAAGAACGTACTCCATCTCGAAATCCGATCTGATAGTCATTAAGTATGCAAATTCAGCTAGGAGACCAAACAAAGGAACTTTGCCCGCCAAATAGTGCTGCGCATCTATTGGCCGCTACAATTCAGGAGGTGTGTTAGCTTGGGTTTCCATAAAAACAACGACACACACCTTCCCCCTGTGTTCTCCCAATTGTTTCACGAGCACCTCGCGTACGTCCCTCCCGGACGTCTCCGGTGACCACGCGCAGCCATCGCGCTCACCTTCGGGACCGCCATCTTCCAGCAAAACTCACTATCAAGTCCTCAGTTCAAACCGCGGAACGGACGAAGCCAACGAACTGCACCAACCCTAAACTGAAATTCGACATGCACAACCAATGCAAGTATACTGCCGTTTCAACAATCTTAGATGATGAAACTGATTTCCGTGCTGGCTTTAGGACTGTTTGTAAGTTCGCTACTTGCCTTCTCTCTTTCCTTCTCTACTTCCACTCTTGTACATAGGTGTGTATATTCTTGTATATATATTTAGACATATAACCTGTGTATTCGTAGTTTGCATATATTAAAACGTTATTCACGCTCGATTGTTCTGTTTGTTCTTTCAACTGAAGACCAAGTCACTTTAACGTTTTTTGATCGTTTTATGCTTTGATGCTATAATAGGAATATTCTCTTGGCCAGAGATTAACTCCGTTCATAATATTCTATGAGAAGCAACGGTTTGCTGGACAAACTAACAGTTTCTCTAAATAATTATTAAACCAGAACTAATCATATATGTAATTGATTATAATTCGTTGTAATTAATTCACAATATATGTTTAATTCCCCGTTGGGTCGATATATGAATCATAATTTATTCATAAAGCTTTATGAATTATTATATTCATATTTCATCCATAAATTGATTAATAACTGTTCGAACCGCTACATCATTACACCATTTAGACTGAGTTGCTAGCTCCTTTCTGAGATTTTATGGTACGGCCCTTGTGTTAGAGCATTGCTAGGCCTCTTGTTTGTGGCCTCCTCTCTGAGCCTCCTTGGATGCTGGCCTGAATAAGAGAACATAATTAGACTTCCTCTCTTTTAAAGTTATCCTGTTGAGGCCTCCATTCTTGAGAAGCTTGCCTGTAAGGGGCCTTTTAGCTCAGGCTAAAAAGGAAATAAACAGGAATTAATCTCGATGCTGGTATGCACCTTAGGGATGGGGACTCCTTTGAGTCTTTGACTTATGTCAGCCAATAAGGCACTCATCCCTTCAGTGTGGTGGTGTGGGTATTTCTTTCCCCATAGCGCCCTCTAGGGGTCGCAGTGTGAGTTCCCATTTGAAAGGTAAGTCTCAGGTTATGCATGTAACCATGGTTCCCTGAGAAGGGGAACGAGAGGCTGCGTCCTTTTGTCATGCTTCAGGTATTCCTGCACATCTCTTTCAGACAAGAAATGAATGACATATTTCACAGGTGCCCTTTTATACTCACATTTGACCAGTAGTGACTTCATAGGCTGCCGCCTGCAAATGTCAGGTTCATTATCGTGTTTAGACTTATGCTTTAGACACCGATCATGCTGGAGGCAATCCCTATAGTGCCCTCTAAGGCAGTGGTTCTCAAACCTGTCCTGGGGACCCCCCACCACTGTACATTTTGCATGTCTCCCTCATCTAACACACCCAATTCAACTCTTGCAGTCTCTACTAATTAGCTGATGACTTGAATCAGGTGTGTTAGATGAGGGTGACATGCAAAATGTGCAGTGGTGGAGGATCCCCAGGACAGGTTTGAGAACCACTGCTCTAAGGAACCCAGCATCTCGTTCCCCTTCTCAGGGAACCATGGTTACATCCATAACCTGGCATTTTTAAAAGTGCTGGGTTTAGAGTATATACACAAAAATACATTTTTTTATCAGTAAAAGGCCAATTAGATGGAAACAGGCTGGAGTCAGCAAATTTTGCAAATAGTCAAAGTAATTTACCATTATTTTTTTACACTTTGTTGATAACAGAATAGAGCAAAAAGTGGATATAAACTTGAGTTACAGATTACACTTGATTACTCAAGCTGTAAGGACAGTAGTCCAATGAAAAGTTCAGTGACATCCAAGAATTATTTTGTGACCAGTGACATTTTTTAATTGGTTGGTGTGGAAAAAGCTAATTCTGGACCCTGTAATCAGTATATATCTAACATATATTGAATATTGAAAGTTGTTAGCAATTGCCTTTCCAATGTCACCATCACAAACAGTAATTTTTGATTCCAGGCATCTCAGCAGGTGGGAATGGCAGGCCGGCTGCCTTTGTGGAGGCTGACAGACTTCAGAGAGGACATATGGAAGCTCAAGACAATCCAGTTCATAGCAAGTGCAGTGAGACATCGACTAAACAGACTTACCTACATGGAGAGCCAATGTCTAAAAAGTAAATAAACTATTAGACATACATATCTATTCTACTCATGCAATATATACTGTAAATACAGTATGTGTTATGTGTGAGATTTCTTGTATTTCTTGTATTCTGAAAAGTCATGTACTTGCTGCATTTTCTGTATGGATGCTTTAGTCCTGCAGGGATGGCAGAAACACAGGATGACTATCATGAGCATGAAATGTTGAAGCCCATGAAGAAGAGGAAGAGGAGGGAATACAACAGCCCATCAGAGGAGGAGTCTGATGCTGAACCAATGGTGCAGTTCTTTGAATCTATTAAATTGCTGTGTTTGATGTGTATTTTTGTATTTCTTATGGAGTTCTAATGCAATGAAATGCACTTTTGTCATTAAAGGAGGAAAAAGTTGAGGCTTTAAAAATTGATGGCAGACACAACAAAGCAGGTACTTCATCACACTTCTTGAAAATGCAGAATTTGTTTACGCAATCATCACTAAAGAAATCTAAACTTAGATTTTCTACAATTGCACTCTGCATTCACACAGATGTCAATCACTGCTTCAACGATGTTGCTCAAACTGCAGAAATGCAGGTTTTGTGTTCTTAACCAATGCAATCTCATTAGTATTTGCAGGTATTCAAATGTAAAGTGATAGACGCTGATATGAACGATACCAATGCATGGACAGCTTCCAAAATGTAAGCCCTTTATATATGTATACAACATTAGAGATGTACAAATTTTTAAATGTGGTATAATTATTATGGTTGTGAAATGTTTGTATAAACCAGGGTTATTAGAGACAAATGAAACTAAAACTAAACCATGAAAGAACATTGTTTAGGATGAAAAACTATGGTATGAATCCAAAATATTTTCTATGCCAAAATGGACCACATTCACTATGAACCTAAACAGAGGATTTGAAAAGATGAATATGCCTCATGTCTTGAGACATATATGAAAAAAAATTTACATGCATATTGATATTGTTTGTATCTGTGTCTATCAAAAAAAAAAAATAATAATAATAATAATATATATATATATATATATATATATATTAGTGTGTGTTTGAACTACTCATACTTTACATAGACATAACAACACATAATGAGATTACATCAAAACAGTGTGCTTTGCATATATTAATGTGTACCACCTCTCTGTGGGTACAACAGAGACTAAACTGGAGTTGTGGTCCTGGCCACAGTACCTAGAGCAACAGAAAGCTGTGGCTGCTCCAGCTGGACTCTTCCAGGAGGTTTGATTTCTTTATTTCATGACAGGAAGTGAATAATGCCACTTTGCTATGGATTTTAATCTAAAACGCCTTCCTTCAATGACATTTTATGATGCAGCTGTGATGTGATGTGTTATCATAGCACAGGCCATTCATTTGATTTACTTCAATACAAAGTAGAGATTACAAACAGTTAATAGTTCAATTGTGGATTTTTCTTCTTCTTTTTCAATATTAATGTTTATCCATGTAACTGCTCTAGACCCAAAGGGTACCCATGATTAAGAACAACTTCCGACAGGGTATGAAGTTAGAAGGCATTGATCCCCAGCATCCCTCTATGTATTTCGTCCTGACGGTGGCTGAGGTACATCAAGACAGCTCTTCACATTTGACTTTCTGACAGACTAATTTCAACATGGAGAAAGGTGACTCTGAGTGCTCACTCTCTTGAAATGCTTGTCTCTAGGTGTGTGGCTTCAGATTACGCCTTCATTTTGATGGCTATTCTGACTGCCATGACTTCTGGGTCAATGCCAACTGCCCTGATATTCACCCAGCTGGATGGTGTGAGAGCACAGGACACAAGCTGTACACTCCAAAAGGTGAATTATAAGTCTGAAATCTGTTCAGATGAGAACACTTGGTCAAATAGGTGATACATACTCACACAGTGACCAAATTCTGCATTGAATTATATATTTATATATTATATAATAATATCAAAAGTTACTTTTCTACAGTATCACCTACAGTTGGCTAATGAACTATATTACTTGGTATGAAAGGTTTCTGTGAATAATACTAATCATTATTTATTGAACATTGCTGTTTTTTGCCAGAGTACAGTGATTTTACCATGGTAAGGGGACTTCAGAAAATCCCTTAAAAAATGTGGGAAGATCACTGTAACACATGGCATATTATGGCTTATTGCTTTAACATGATAATTCAAAAACCTTAAAAAAATTAAGATCTATGATGTATCTCCATTGCTATCTAGTCCCAGTTTGGTTAAAGTTTTTTTTAACTTTATTACCATTCAACACTCTTCCCTTTCAGGATGTAAAGAAGAAGAGTTTTCTTGGTCCAACTACCTAAAAATCACCAGATCACAAGCGGCACCGAAAGAGTTGTTTTCTAGCTCAATCAAAGTAAGTCATAAAACCACAGACTGAATCTTTATTGCAATTTCTTACAAAAGGATTCTGTCTGAACAAAGACCTTGTTTTCTCATTGTACAGTCTGAGACAGACTGTGGGTTTGAGGTGGGGATGAAGTTGGAGGCTGTCGACCGCATGAATCCCTCTCTCATTTGTGTTGCCACAGTAACAGACAAAGTGGGCAATCGTTTTCTGGTTCATTTTGATAACTGGGATGACACGTATGACTACTGGTGAGTTACAGCAACTCCTCAAGTCTTGATATAATACTGTATATATTTCTTAAGTCCTGAAATTAACAGGTTTGTCATTCAAAATAAAGTTGTAATGTTTTGAGTTTCCTCTTCATCGTAGGTGTGATGCCAGCAGCCCATACATTCATCCCACTGGCTGGTGTCAAGAGAGGGGCCTCCCCCTGACGCCTCCGCAGGGTAACTGACAGAGTCAGTCATACTGAGTCTGTATGCCCCTACAGGCAAAGGAGAAACACTTTGTGACTCCAATTAAGTCGATTTCTGGAAAAATTGATTCTTAAGTCAATTGTAATTATTTCTGAGGGGAAATTAATAACTTTACTTTGTTACAAAATGGCAGAAATTTATGTAAGCTGCATAAATGGCTGTGTTCGGGATGTTTGATCAAATAAATGCAGCCTTGATAAGCATAAGATACAACAGATAAGAGATAAGTAGAGTACCTGTACGTGTACCTGTAATACTCAAGTCTACCTATTTTGTTAGCCTACTTTTTATATAACACTGGCTCAATGTGTTCTTCTCCCGATAGATTATCCTGACCCTGACAGGTTCTCATGGGAGAGATATTTGGAAGAGACGGGCTCAACGGCAGTCGCT
Source organism: Chanodichthys erythropterus (assembly GCF_024489055.1). Lineage (NCBI taxonomy): Eukaryota > Metazoa > Chordata > Actinopteri > Cypriniformes > Xenocyprididae > Chanodichthys > Chanodichthys erythropterus. Next base: position 1,333,274 of record NC_090240.1, read on the forward strand.
GCTGAAGCATTCAGAGTGGTGAGTTAAATCTCTCAATCATTTAAAAGACAGACATAACAGATTATTATGTGATCTTTGATTTACATCTCTGTCAGTAAATAAACCATTAAAGGGGTCATGACATGAGAAATCAAATTTGCTCTTTTGACATATAAGAGGTCTTTGTACCTTTAAAACATCCTTCAGGTTTCAAAGCTTAAAATGTCCTCATTATAATCAAAGCATTTATTTAATCAAGCTCCAAAAACAGCTATATTGCTTGATCTGTGATGTCACATAGGCAGATACGTTTGTGTCTGCCTCCAGAGCAAGACAAATAGCTATACATCATCACACCATTGGCCCCGCCCACTGGCATTCAGTCACTTAAAGGTGCAGTAAGCAGTTTCTGAGAAACACTGTTGATAGTTGAAATCAAGCCAAACAAACACACCCCTACCTTCATTGCTCCAGCCCTAAAATGCACAAACACACAATGCAAGAGTGGATGCCTCTTTATCATAACTGAAGAGAAGCAAAATAATGCTTCAATGACACTTAAAACCATCCTGTTAATATAGCTAACATTACAACAACAGCATATCTTGCTTCTGTGAAACAAATCAAAACCAATGTTACTCACATATGGAGCAGAAACAACTAGGTTTGCCACCTTCAGTGTTGCAAAATAAGGGACACTCAAGGACCCAAGGTCAGGATTTCCATTAAATAATACATTAAATTTTGTTTTGTTTTTTACCAAACCTTATTGTATACCCCCAGAACACGTGGAATATATGACACGGGTGTCATGGGATCATTCTCTGATACTTTTGCATCTTTTTTTAAAGCTTGACGCAGGTTGCTATTCACTGCCATTACAGTATATGGCTGAGTGCAAGTGGGACATTTTTTTTTTTTTTAAATTTTCCTTTTGTGGTCTGAAAAAGCATTAGAACGCCCCCTAATGAATGCCCTTGACTGGGTCGTCTGGTATTTGCCTGGGGCCCAGAGCGTTTACATTGAAAAAATTAGAATGTTCAAAGCAGGCCGCCCATCACGGCTGAATACCGCAGCTAAGGATAATGGAAAAGGACTCTATATAGTTCTATTTTGTAGCCAATCAGCCACCTACTGCTGATTGGCTACATGTGTGTTCTGCTGTTCGGTCCAATCCACTTTCAACAGTGTTTCTCAGAAATCACTTACTGCACTTTTAACGGCTGACATTTGCCTACACTGGATTGTGAGCGTCATTATAATAGAACCCATTATAATCACTTTTCCTTCAGCAAAATAAAGCCAGGTTCAAGATTACATAGGAAAGCTGACTCCTCTTGTATGTTTCCATAGCGTCCTTCCCATAGCTTCCAGGTGCAGATGAAGTTGGAGGCCGTGGATAAGAGGTGTCCGGGGCTGATCCGTGTGGCTATGGTGCAGGAGGTGGACAGTTACAGAATAAAGGTGTGAAAGACTGCTTCTGTAATGCCAGCTTACAGCTATGCTGCTTTAATGAAATAAAATAGAAATAAAAGTTAGTACATTATCTTTATTTCTTTTAATGGCCCATAAAATCCCAGTAGAAACATATACTCCCGTTCAGAAGTTTGGGGTCTTTTTGTTCACCAAAGCTGCATTTATTTGATCATACAACAAAAACAGTGAAATAATTTTACAATTTAAAATTTTCTATGTGAATATGTTGTAAAATGTAATTTATTCCTGTGATGCAAAGCTGAATTTTCAGCATCATTACTCCAGTCTTCAGTATCACATGATCCTTTAGAAATCATCATAATATGCTGATTTGCTGTTCAAGAAACATTTCTTATTATTATCAATGTTGAAAACAATTGTGCTGCTTCATATTCTTGTGGAAACCGTGATCTTATTTTCAGGATTCTTTGATGAATAGAAAGTTCAAAAGAACATCATTTATTTGAAAAGGAAATCATTTGTAAAATTATAAATGTCTTTACTGTAATTGTTGATCAAATAAAATGCATCCTTGCTGAATAAAAGTAGTAATTTCTTTCCAAAAAAATCTTATTGACCCTAAACTTTTAAATGGTAATGTATGTAAAGCAAATTGCTATTTAAAGTATGAAAAATATAAGTTAAAATAAAATTGTAAATAACTTTTGCTGAAGCATTATCAGTATCCGCAGCACAACAAATGTTTGTGTTTGTGATACCACATGATATTCATTTATAGTGGTACTCAAGCTAACAGCTCACTTACTCAATGAATCACACTGCAAAATATCTTTATGGTTGCCTTGTTTTCCATCAGAAATATAACACATAATCTGTAAAAGATTTTTGAGAAGTAAAATTATGTACAATAGTAGGAAATGTTTCCAGAGAATATATCCACCTTTTTCCTATGCTCCATGACACTTTGCACGAATCATGGGAGTAACTTCCGTTAAACAGTAAACAATCAGCAAAAGGTTCGCTCTTTGAATGCAATAATAAGCATTTTCAAAAACTGAGTACAATGAGATTATTCTATTCATCCCTTCAACCATTGAACGTTAAAATGACATTAAAAAGTGTAAAAGCATCAACAAGGTACTTTCAACGGACCATGAATAACCCCTGATTATTTTCACAGTAATATAAATTATTTCTAATATTACAGATGTGTTAAACATCAATGTAGTGACATATGTCTGTATTATGTAACACGTTGACTTGATCAAAGATACTTGTTAACTGGACATTATGTGATAATATTTCAAAGTGATTTCCGTCATTTTGACAGACGATAAATATTGTATTTACCTGCTGTAGAAACATTCTAGTAAACAATGCTAATAGGGATTAAATGCGAAAAGGGGAGACGATCACATTTTTAAGCATCCTTGTGAAAACAAACCTGGAAAGAGACGTGAGGAATTATAGAGAAAAACAAGAGATTCTGTGCATTCCAGAGAATTATTAATGGGACAAATTGTAAATTAAATCAGGAGAGCAGACCAAAAATGCGCAGTATATGTTGTCTTTTTTCATACTGTTACAGCAGAATACAAAAGAAAAAAAGAAAACAATAAGCGACTGGAAAGAGCTCTTGCCACAAATATTCTTGTTATACCGCGTCACGTTAAAATAAATCTTACATTATTCTCTTGAAGTCTGAACATGAGAACATGAAGGAAATTTTACAGCTCATTCTGTTAAACTGATGATAAGGTTTATTTATAGCTCAAACTTATGATGTGAAATGATTTGTTTCAGTTTTTTTTAAAGGAACTTCCCCACAAACCGGAAGGCTCCAAGACCACAGTAGGTTCGTTTGGAAAAAGGTGGATATTAGTAAGCTTATTTCTCTTACCCAAATGACAAGATTTGTAAGAAAAGTAAATATAATGTGTATATTATTCTTTAAAAACATGTTACACAAGTATGCTTTTCAAGTAAATTTGGCTCACGGTCAGAGTGGTTGACGAATTAACAGCCCTCCGAAAAGAATGCTAACTTACACAAAACCACATGATAAACAGTAATTTACACTAACTTTATTAGTTTGAAACTGACATGAAAAGAAAAAAACACACCAAATCACATGAAAAAACACAACCGGCAAAGACATCAAGAGAAAAACAGGCTCACAGAATCCCCTGTTGTGAGACATACTGTTACTGTTGAGCATTTCAGTGGTGCATGGATGAATGTGGTAGAGTGACGTTTTTTGTTAGGGTGTGTTAGCCTCATTTATTGTCCTTAGATTCATTTTGATGGTTGGAGCCACTTGTATGATGAGTGGATGGATTCAGACCATCCGGATATCCACCCTGCAGGCTGGTGTGAAAGCACAGGACACCCGCTCAAACCTCCACCCTGCCAACCCACTGCCCAGAAACCTGGTGAGATTCCTCCAGATCAATCTCATTCCTCTTTCATCTGACTCATATATGCTCATGTACCAAATACTCTGTCAATTCAGAGTAATATGTGTCTTTTAGGTCCCAGGGAGAACCTGACAGCCCGACAGCCCAACTTCTCCATGTCTTATAAAAGTCTGCCTCAGCCACGTAACACCTCCAAATACAGCTTTCACCACAGGTCATTCTTTCATATGCCTTTAGTATAGAGTGCACATTTTAAAAATACTGAAATTTTCAATGTGTCTTTTGTCTTCTGATTAAATTGTCTTGCAGTTGACGAACAGTTTATTGAAAACAAATGACTGCAGATTTGAGAACAGACCTGTTGTTTGTCAAACAGAAAGTGCCCTACTCCGGGATGTGACGGGTCAGGTCACGTGACTGGGCGTTTTACGGCACATCACTGTTTATCTGGCTGTCCGTTGGCTGAGAGGAACCAGGGCCGGCTTAAGGCGGATCTCTCTGATACAGAAGGATCCAGACGTAACCTGCTGGTCTTTGGCCAGAGAGCAAAAAAGTCACGATATCATGGCAGGTAAGACAATATTCACATTTGTTGTGTTAATCAAGTATAACTGCATATTTGTATATTAATGATGTTGCAGTTGTGTAAACAATAAATTAAAAATCACCTTTCTTTGCTGTTGCCAGGATTGGTCGCCCCCCTAAATATCGTAAAAGTCAGCAAAGAAATTGTCAGAGTGAGTTTTACTTTCCTACATTTACTATATTTGAAAGTTGAAAATTGCCAAAAAAAAATTTATCCAATACTGTTTAATTTCAAAGTAATTTTTAATTTATGTAGTCATATTCTGCTTATGTGTGTATCATGTTAACATGTTAACCAGATTGCCATAATCCACTAATGCAATATTCTGTTTACTAATAATCTGACAGATATGTGTGTCTGTACTTATTTTTGGCTCATGAAAACACTTACTCAGAATATCCAAATTAAATGATATATACAGTCAATTATTGTGCAGAAGCACAATGATTACAGCATATAGTCAATAGCTATGTTTCCATCCAATGTTGCAAATTTAACTATTGTGCAAAATTAGAATATTGCATAAAACAATTGAGAATAAAGCACCGTTTCCATCCAGCGAGACAAAGACAACAAAATCGTAACTTTTTGATAATCTGACACCAAATATCACTAAGATAAATGTAATTTGCTGCAGTTGGAGAAGCCACTGTGGGTCTTTTTTCATAAAGTATATAACAAATGACTTGCGCCTCTGAGCACGCCGAAGAAAAGCAATCAATGTGGTCATGTTATCTTGCTTTCAGATGCCTTGTGTTTGTGAATGCAATCGTGTAAGACAATTCTGGGAGGTAATTATACTGGGATTAATAAGGTTTTTCAGAATGAAACAGCATTGCAGATGCTGTGCAACAAGATCAATCCGCTGGTTTGTCCAGTTATACCATCTCATATTGCAAAGTCACACAACTTTTTTGTTGCGCATCAAAGAATTTGTTGGTAACGCTTTAGATTACAGCCCGGAAAGTACTGCGTAATTACAACGAATTTACAGCATAACTTTCAATAATTATAGTGTAACAATACAGTAAGTATGTGTAAGTATAGGGGAACAATATGTAAAGTATTGGGAATAAAGGGGTAACAACCAGGAAAATAACAAATTATTTATACTGTAAATATTTTATATCTAAGGGGTACTTATGACATATAACTAAGGGGTAAGTATGACATTACGGGCCGTAAATTAAAGCGGTGCTTGTTACCCTCTTATTTCATGTAGTTACAGGGTAAGTAATTAATAAAATGCAAACAATCTGATATCACTGACTCCGAAACCTTTATTTGAAAAACAACTTTATTAAAAACAGGTCTACAACACTTATTATTCATTTTTTTAAATCAACTTTTAATTTCAAACTCTAAAGTCCTGACAGAAAGTAACAAGTTTTGTCCGTTTTTTGGTTGTTGTTGTTTCTTGCTTGGCTTCCACCTGCTCTTGTTTCTCGGCTGATGAATCTTAAGAAGGAATCCCGTTGCTATTCTGTATTATAAGAAAATACAGTACACCCCGAAATTTTCTCATGGTTTAGGCTATTCATCTTTTCGCTTCCGACCAACTGTCACCTGCGCCTGCATGAGAGTCGACTTCACGTTCGATGAAGCACATTGAAATGAGCAACGTGAAGCTTTCATGACGTTCTTGCGGGAGATTCGTATGAAACTCGCGCGAGAACTGCCGTCTCTGTTATTCTGTCTTGTTTGTTTCTCATTCTCATTATCCGTTATTCTGTGTATTTTGTTGTGAGCATTACTAAAAAAATAATAATAAAAAAAACTGACGGCATCCAACATCTGCGTGAGTTTCTCGGCACGCCTACGTCACGCTTCAAGTTACGGTAAGCATGAACTCTCAACCCTCGCATGCACGCGCAGAAGATATTTGGTATTTTTCTTACAAATACGTATTGTTTCACTTCAGAAGACATCGATTCATCCATTAGGGTTGTATGGATTACTGTAGTTATTGATGTTTGTGCTGTTTGATGTTTCGACTTTTAGGAACACGTGAGCTTGCATTATAAAGCGTTCCCAGATGATTTATTTTTTTCCTAAAATCCTTTTTGTGTTCATCTGAAGAAGGAAAGTCGTATACATCTCAGATGGCATGAGGGTAAAAGATGAGTAAACGGTGAACACATTTCCGGGTGTTCTGTATTTTTTAAATACAGAATAGCAAATGGGATTCCCTCTTAAGTTTCATCAGTGGAAAGAAAGAAAAAGAGGAACAAGAGGAGGAGGAAGCCAAGCAAGAGAAACAAATAAGAAGTGTTGTAACTTTAAATCTGTTTTGAAATAAGTTGTTTTTCAAATAAAGTTTTCCAAGTGTTATGACTGTTTGCGTTTTTATTTATTTATTTATTTATTTTTTATTAATTACTTACCCTGTAACTACATGAAACAAGAGTGTAACAAGCTCCACTTTAATTTGCGGCCCGTAATGTCATACTTACCCTGTAACTACATGAAATAAGAGGGTAACAAGCTCCACTTTAATTTACGGCCCGTAATGTCATATTTACCCCTTAGTTATGTCATACGTACCCCTTAGTTATAAAATATTAAAAGTATGAATAATTTGTTATTTTTCCTGGTTGTTACCCCTTTATTCACAATACTTCACATATTGTTCCCCTATACTTACACATACTTACTGTATAGTTACACTATAATTATTGAAAGTTATGCTGTAAATTTGTTGTAATTACGCAGTACTTTCCGGGTTGTAATCTAAAGTGTTACCAATTTGTTCAGTAAATGTGTTTCCATCATAGTTTCTGCGCATGTTTTCTTATCGGATAAAACATGTATCTGCCTCATCTGAGTTGACCAAAAGTTTTTTATGCACATTTTTAGAATTTATGCACGTCTTGGCATTTCCATCCAGCATTGTTTATGCTATATCCCAAAACGTACATTAAAATAGGTGGATTGAAACATAGCTAGTCACAAGTGCAAGCATCTTCTTAAAAAGGAGTATTTCAGTTGCTGTTGACTATGTAAACCTCTTTTCAGAATAAAAGTTATGTAAACCTCTCACCAGAATATGGACCTTAATCAAAACATAATTTATAACAACATAATGCTTGTGTTTGTAAATGCTGTCACTGTGTATGTGTTTCAGATATGACAGTGGAAGGAATGTACCCTTCTCTCTTCATGACAGCATTTACTGCAAACTCCGATCGAACCCTCTCTCTCTGCTGGGAGCAGCACTGCAAACTACTGCCTGGTGTTGCAGGAATTCATGCAAGTCAAGTAGCTACCTGGACTATAGAGGAGGTAATCACTTCATTCATCTGTGTGGAAATAAAACACTGAACAAATCAAATAATACAATTAGCTGAAAACTCAAGAATACAGCAGCACAGTTCTGAACTTCCGGATATTAAAATGATCTCTGAACGCAGCCAGGGGCGGATTAAGGTCTACACAGGTCCCTAGGCTCAGGGATTTCTAGGCCCCATACCCCTCAAATTATATATAATATCCAGGAAATTGAGTGAACAAGAGAGAAAGCCTGTTTCCATCTGGTATTAAGATGTGTTTTCGGTGATCTGATCCCAAATGGTGAGCCAAGACGCATTACACATGGTATTATCACACATTTCAAATGCTTCTTCTGTGACCACTTGCTTTTAGATTTTGTGGTGACACTCAGCTCTTTTTTCGCCACGCTCAACTACATTTTCACTTTTGGCGCACGAATGCTATTGAATTAATTGAATTCCAGAAGTCTTGTGGTTTGTTCAGAAGCAACTTTGCAAACCTAAGCTGTGCCACCATTTTTTTTTTTTTTTTTTTAAGAGAGAAGAGGCTTTCTCTTGGCAACCCTTCCAAACATACTTGACCCATCTTTTTCCTAATTGTACTGTCTTGAACTTTATAATTTAACATTTTAATTGCATCTCAATAAATTAGCATATCATGAACAATTCTGTAATTTAATTAAAAAAGTAAAACTTAAATATATTCTTCATTTATTAGACAAAGTAAAATATTTCCAGACTTTTTTGTTTTCATTTTGATGATTACAGCTTGCTGTGTAATGGTGCTCTGAGACTTGAAAGTAAGATCCAATTGCAGCTTTTATTTAGGGATAACCAAAGAGTAGTACAATGCCAGGCAAAGGATCAAAATCCATGAAAAACGGTCCACAAGAAACAAGAAAACAAAACCAGAGAATGTGCTCAGATGTATGAACTCATGGACTGGAGCGGGCTCATGGACTGGAGCTGATGTGTGCGCAGCCCACACACACCAAATGGCTGTGGCCACAACGGCCAGTGCTGCAATTTCTAAAAGCTCAGGTATGGTAGCCATCTCGGCTGAGGGCTCAGGGGTCTGGAACGGACTCATGGGCTGGAGCGGGCTCTGGAACAGACTCACGAGCTGGAGTGGGCTCATTGCCTAGAGTAGGCTCTGAAGTGGAGTCTTGGACAGAAGCAGATACTTGGTTAGAGTAGACTCTGGAGCGGACTCAAGGGCTGGAGCGGGCTCACGGGTTGAAGCGGACCGACGGGCTGGAGCGTACCCATGGGCTGGAGCTGGCACTGGAGGTATCTGAACCTTCCCATTCTTGCGGAGGTACAGGTAATTGGAAAAATTCCAAAAATTTAAAGTCCTTACCCAATCCATCTCCCACTGCAGCAGAGGGTCATCCAAACAATGATTGAAAATGTCTTTGAGGACCGCATCAGGGTGATTCATCCTCTCTGCCCGTGACCAAAACTTCTGGGTGAAAGCCTGCACCTCCATACCTCTCTGACGAAGTGAAGTCAGATCTTGGGGACCGGTCTGACTTTCCCAAGCACCAGCAGATGGCCGGATCTCCTGCTGCTGGATCTAAACATGATCAAGGTTTTTGTCATGGTGCTCTGAGACTTGAAAGTAAGATCCAATTGCAGCTTTTATTTAGGAATAACCAAAGATTAGTACAATGTAGTGATGGGACGATTGATACCGGGGCTCTGATGCTCCGGCAATGTTTTCAAAGCACTATTGTATCACACACTGTACCGATGCTTGTATCGAAATGACAATACCACATGATTGATGACGTTTGAAGCTTCAAACGTCGTGCAGTATTGGAAAATCAGGACAGCTGGTTTGAAAAAAATGGCGCTTCACCTGATGCATAAAAGGAAAATGCATTAATTATGTTTTATTGCTCAGGTCTCAGAGACCCCGAACAGAATATAAGGGTTAAACAGCTCATCCAAAATTATGATTTGTTAGATATGGTGGAGAAAACAAGTCTGACCACCAGATGTCGCTAATGTGCACTGTTAAAAGCTTCGAGTAATGAACCTTTTTTCGGCAGAATTTGATGAAAGCCTCAAACGCTTCAGAAAGCCTTGGTTTCCCATCACTTGTACAATGCCAGCAAAGGATCAAAATCCATGAAAAACAGTCCACAAGAAACAAGAAAACAAGAAAACAAAACCAGAGAAAGTGCTCAGACGTGCAGGTAACATTAACCAAAACCTTGATGACACTGACAGAAACAAACCAGGTATAAATAGGCATAAACTAATGACAAAAGTGAAGACAGCTGTGTGCAATGAGCAGTGATGAGTCCGGAACAAAGGGCTATGGGAGATGGAGTCCTAAGAGTGATAAAATAGTCCGGGGCGGAGTGCCCTCTAGTGGCTAACCAGGGCACTCTTAACTGGTGATCATGACGTGCTGCTCATCAAAATAAAAAAATCAGTATCTCAAATGATTAGAATATTTAATTTCAAGTTATATTAAATTACCATTCTCAGGGTATTAATACTGCGTTTAGGTCAGTAATCCCAACAGCAGTCATGGGGAAGTCTGCTGACTTGACAGTTGTCCAGAAGACGATCATCAAGTCCCTCTACAATGAGGGTAAGCCACAGCGGGTCATTGCTGAAAGAGCTGGCTGTGTCAAAGCATATTCATGGAAAGTTGACTGGAAGGGAAAAGTGTGGTAGGAAAAGGTGTACAAGTGAAAGGAATGACCACAGACTTGAGAAGATTGTCAGGCGAAGCCAATATAAGAACTTAGGAGAGCTTCAAAAGGAGTGGACTGAAGCTGGAGTCAGTGCACCAAGAGCCACCGCACACAGACGTCTTCAGGAAATGGGCTACAACTGTCACATTCCACATACCAAGCCACTTCTGAACCAAAGACAACGTCAGAAGCGTCTTACCTGGGCTAAGGAGAAAAAGAACTGGACTGTTGCTCAGTGGTCCAAAGTCCTCTTTTCAGATGAAAGTAAATTTTGCATTTCATTTGGAACTCAAGGTCCCAGAGTCTGGAGGAAGAGTGGAGAGGCACAGAAACCATGTTGCTTGAAGTCCGGTGTGAAGTTTCCACAGTCAGTGATGATTTGAGCTGCCATGTCATCTGCCTGTGTTGGTCCACTGTGTTTTCTGAGCACTTCATGCTTCCTTCTGCTGACAAGCTTTATGGAGATGCTGATTTCATTTTCCAGCAGGATTTGGCACCTGTCCACACTGCCAAAGGTACCAAAAGCTGGTTCAATGACCATGGTGTTACTGTGCTTGATTGGCCAGCAAACTCGCCGGACTTGAACCCCATAGAGAATCTATGAGGTATTGTCAAGAGGAAGATGAAAGGCACCAGACTCAACAATGCAAATGAACTGAAGCCCGCTATTAAAGCAACCTGGGCTTCCATTACACCCGAGCAGTGCCACAGGCTGATTGCCTCCACGCCACGCCACATTGATGCAATAATTCATGCAAAAGGAGGCCCAACCAAGTATTGAGTGCATAGAAATGAACATACTTTTCAGAAGCCTGAAATTTCTGTTTAAAATATCCTCTTTTTTTATTGATCTTATGAAGTATTCTGATTTATTGAGATAGTGAATTGGTGGATTTTTGTTAAAGGTGCCCTTGATTCAAAACTTGAATTTACCTTGGAGTAGTTAAATAAGAGTTCATTACATGGAAAAGACATACAGTGAGTCTCAAACCCCATTGTTTCCTCCTTCTTATATAAATCTCATTTGTTTAAACGGCCTCCAAAGAACAGGCGAATCTCAACATAACACCGACTGTTACGTAACAGTCGGGGTGTACGCCCCAATATTTGCATAATGCCAGCCCATGATGTTCCCAACATTATAAAAGGCATTAGACAAGGGCAGCCAGTTAACATCTGGAGCTGCACACAGCCAAATCATCAGACTAGGTAAGCAAGAACAACAGCGAAAAATGGCAGATTGAGCAATAATAACTGACATAATCCATGATAGCATTATATTTTTACTGATATTTGTAAATTGTCTTTCTAAAAGTTCCATTAGCATGTTGCTAATGTACTGTTAAATGAGGTTAAAGTTACCGTCGTTTCTTACTGTATTCACGGAAACAAGAACCATCGCTATTTTCATTTTTTAAACACTTGCAGTCTGTATAATGCATAAACACAACTTCATTCTTTATAAATCTCTCCAACATTGTAGCAATAGCCGTTAGCCACGGAGGACAGCCTCAAATTCACTCAGAATAAAACTTTAACATCCAAATAAATACTTTAATCACATAATTTGAAAAGCAGATAATCCATCGAATCCAAGATGGCAGCATGTGTGTATCTGTGTCTGTGTGTACACGCCTGTTTTAAGTTGTTTTAAGTTTGTCTTTTATCTCTGAAGATCGTTCTTTTATCTCCGAGGATCGCTCCGAAGATCGCTGTTTTTATATTATAAGTGGTGAGAGACTTTATCTAGACGTGTTGAAGGCCTTCTCTGCCGACTGCGCTGGGCTTTGTTGTCACTCCGAATGAAGGGAAGACGCAGGCCCATCGGGTTTAATGGATCGAGTCTCTCTTCAGTTCTTCATTAAAGGAAAGTGCTTTTTTTTTTACAATAGCCCAAGTGGCTTAGTCCATTTGCTACCTGGCTACTGTTGTTGTTTTGATGGTGATCCTCTTTTGTCTCTCCCGCGCATTGTGGTCTGGTGTTGGCGTGGATCCCTCTTATCGCATCGTAGCGCTGGGCAGCGTTTCGTGGGATTAGGACGATTTGAAGTACCTTGAATTACACATCAGCGAGGAAGGACTTGAATTTACTACTATCAATGCTGATAGCTGTGGATTTTTGACGGACAATGTTGAGTGTAACTTTGAGCTGCAATACAGTAGGTGGACAACCAAAATGGGTATTACCGCCACGCATACCGCTACCGCAGGGCCGTTGCTTTAACTGAAATTCAGTCGCGTGTAAAAAAACTACCGCCAGGTGGCGCAAAGGGACGGATTGGAAAGTGACTGTAATAATAAAATGTCGGTTTGTAAACGGAGATGAAAGGAAGAAGTAAAACAACAATAACATTATAATATAACCTTTTAACATCCTTAAAAACCATTAGAAAATTTAAAGTGAGTTAATTTCAAAACGTGGGATAGTCTTAGGCTACTCTATGCATCAAAAATTAAAAGAAAGACCCTTACACAATGTCTTACTGCATGCTATTGTCATTAAACAGTCATTAGGCATATATATATATATATATATATATATATATATATATATATATATATATATATATATATATATATAAACACAGTACTATTAGGAGCACACGGATTATAAATGTAATATTTTCATTCTGGTTTGCTCTTCGCAAAAAAAAAAAAATAAAAATCCTTCAAGTTCCATATGCGGAGCGAAATGAGAACGGTCCAGCATTAAGACCGCATTAAGAGCAATAATTCTTATTAACTGCTATTGTTCTTGCTTTTTTAATTGTTCTTGATTATTATTATTTATTTATTTTTATTACTATTTTTTTTTTTTTGCTATTATATAGGGCTGTAACGATATGCGATATGAAATCGAAATCGCGATACGCAGGTCCACGAACCTGTATCGCGATTTGAGAAGGCAGAATCGCGACACACCCCTTCCAACTCCCAGAGTTATCCTTCCTGTCCAGATCCAATGCTACCACGTTTTTAAATTACTATAAGTATAAGGGTTGTAACGATTTTTCGTAGATGGTGTGTCTCAATCAGCTCTCTAGTTCAGTAAGTGTTTCGGGCACACATTGAATCTTGCAAGCAGGTTTAAACGTTTTGTCATGTCAGTCTCTTGCATGGTCGCGTGAGAAAAGTCGTGGCTTTCTTTCACCGCAGTGCACAGCAACAGCTGTGCTCACAGAAAAGCAAAAGACGCTTGCGATGCTTTGCTTTAAGTTCTGTGGCGCCGTTCACATATTGCGTCTTTTCCGCGTGCAAGTCAGTTATTATTTTCAAATGTAGCCGCGCGGCAGACGTGCTCATAATGGGATCAACGCGGTCGCGACGCGCATTCAATTCTCAACTTCTCAGAATGCCGCAAGCGCACCGCAGGTCGTGTGACAAGAATCAACCGATCAGCTATGGCCTTTCCGTAACAAAACATCAAAAGCTCAGCCGAACGGCTGATCATAGCTGTACATGGTGGTTTTTATATCTTATCTCCAGCAATATATCTCGTAGTAAAACTAATGCAAGGGCTAGAAATCTTTTATCCTTTGCAGAAACATCCTCTTGTTCCTCTGATCCTCTTGGAGAGCCCAGTTCAAGGTTGCATAGCAACGACCGACGCCACGGGAGCGCAAGCGCTTTGGAAAGAAGGAGAAGCGGTGCGACCGCGCCTTCCACGCGTTTTAGACGCGATATGTGAACGGCCCCTATTCATAATTCTAAGTTCATGTTAAATTTAAAAAAAAAAGTTTTAGTGACAGACAGCCCTATTCAACTGTTAATTTGAATACAGAAGGTTTTTATTAAAATTTTATATTTATTTATTTTATTGAAATGTGATCTTGTGTGTACAACAAAGACAATTATTGAAATTTGTTAATGTTTTTTTTAATAAATCTTGTTTGAATTTCAGTTTCATTTTGTTCAAAATATCGTGATACGTATCGTATCGTGAACTCCGTATCGAGATACGTATCGTATCGTGACCTGAGCGTATCGTTACACCCCTACTATTATATATTCTATGTAATGTTTAGTGATTTTGATATCGCAGACTAAAATACCGGCAGGAATAAATATTTAGGCAAATTTACTCATTAAAACCAAAGGTGTTCATCTGTGATTGTACATCAAGAGCAAGGACACGTTGTGTGCATTTTGTTTTGTGCTTTTACCAGACCGAAACGCTCGATTGTCTGTGTGAAAACTGTGCGTGTGCACGAGCGCCAAGAGAACTGATGACAGCCGCAACGAGCTCTGGCCATGATTTCAGAAACAACACGTTCCAGCGGAACTTTGGTGGTATTATTTGTTTTGATAATCAGGGAAACAGTTACAGGTATGACCCAGTCTCCTCTTAATATCATGAAATCCCTGTTGTTTTAAAAATGACAAATTGGTCAGGTTATGGTGTATACACAAATGTTCATACCCTTTGGGATTTCAAATTGAAGTTAACGTTCTCAAATGGTGTATGATGATTCTGCATCTGTTCAAACAAATAATGAGTACTGCATTGTTAACCGCTTCACTTGTTTAAATTCGTCTGTTAGAAGCGTAAGTGATAAAGTAAGACGACGGAGTTTTATAATTCTTATGTTATTAATATCTGGAAATATTTCACCAAACCCTGGTCCTTATAATGATTCCGATCTCACTTTTAAAGTTCCTGCTGATTTTAAATCTAGATCAGGCCTGGGTTTTATTCATATGAATGTGAGAAGCTTGCTTCCAAAGCTGGACTTGGTGCGCATTTGGGCAAAAAATACAAGCCCTGATGTCTTAGTAATATCTGAAACATGGCTTAATAAGACGGTTTCGGGTAAAGAAATTGATGGTTACACTGTTTTAAGGGCTGATAGACCAAAGAGGGGAGGAGGGGTAGCTGTTTATGTGAAGGATAGATATGAAGTTACACTATTACTTTCTGAATCTGTAGTTAAAAAATACGAACTACTAGCTTTTAACCTCATTGTCTCTAATACTTTACATCTCACTATAGTAGGACGTTACAGGCCTCCATCAGCTAGTAATGATGCCATTTCCTCTCTGATGCATGCAGTGACTTCTTTAAACTATAAGGAGCTTGTTCTTCTAGGAGACTATGAATTGGCTTCAGTCGGGGTCTGATAGTTTTAAAACAATCTGCGACACCCTGAACCTCTTTCAGTTAGTAGAGACACCTACTAGACCTAACTTAAAGGATCACAAAAAGTCCACATTACTTGATCTTATCTTCACTAATGCTCCCCATAAATACTCTTTAGCGTCAGTATTTGCCAATGATGTTAGTGATCACTGCGTCATTGCCACAGTCAGAGATATCAAACTACCTAAACATAAGCCACGTATTATCACGAGACGATGTTTTTGTCATTTTAATGAGCAAGATTTTGTTTTCGATGTAGCACATTATAATTGGGATAGGATTTTTCTCATCCCTGACGTTGAGTCTGCCTGGAAATATTTTTATGATGGATTCATATCGTCTGTCAATAAGCATGCCCCTTTTAAAAGATTTCGTGTCAAAGGTAGGGACAATCCCTGGTTTTCTGAAGCCCTATCTGCTCTTATTCATGAGCGTGATGTTGCTTGGGCCAAAGCTAGACTAACTGACTCAAGCTCTGACTGGATCTGCTTTAGGCGGCTTCAAAATAAATGTACAGTTGCTGTCAGAAAAGGTTGATTATTTTGCTGTTAACTCAAATAATCCCAAAAAAATTTGGCAGAATATAAAGCTGTTAACAGGCCGTAAAATCATCACTAGGTTCCCTTCGTGTATAAATACGGATTTTTCTAGTATCTCTGATAAAGAGCAAATGCTCAATTGTTTTATTAAGCATTTTGTTGCTTACGGTTTTCTATTTAAATGTCAAGATATTACATGTCCTGATACAGATTTTATTAATGCAGAAAGTCGCTCTAAAAAGCAGGAGTTTAGATTTAAACAAATTACAAATTCAGATGTTTATAAAGAACTTAGATCATTGGACACAAATAAATCACCAGGTCCTGATTGTGTGGAACCTCTGTTTTTAAAATTAGCTGCAGATATTATTACTTCCCCTTTAACTTACATTTTTAATCTCTCATTAAATTCTGGTGTCGTTCCTGAAATTTGGAAATCAGCTTTTGTTGTTCCATTGTTAAAGGGAGGAGATCCTGTGAAATTAAACAATTATAGACCAATATCAAAGCTTTGTGTCTTAACAAAGATTTTAGAAAGTTGTATCAGCGAACAATTAACTTGTTATTTGAATACAGACAATGTGCTGTCTATTAATCAATCTGAATTCTGCAAAAAACACAGTACTACAACAGCTGTCCTGAAAGTTTTGAATGATATCGTGGGATCAATTGATAATGGTGAATTTTGTGCCTCTCTTTTTATTGATTTATCAAAAGCTTTTGATACGGTGGATCATGAAATTTTGCTGCATAGATTGAAAAGCGTTAGTCTATCAAGGTCTGTTATCCTCTGGTTCAAAAATTATTTATGTGGAGGAACCCAACGTGTACAAATTGAATGTAATTTATCCGACTCACTGGAGACTGTTAAAGGTGTTCCCCAAGGATCTGTGCTGGGGCCTCTGTTATTTACTATTTATATAAACAGTCTCGATTATGACATTCAAGATGTTAACTTTCATTTTTACGCAGATGATACGATTATGTACTGTAGTGCTTCTTCTGGGCAACAAGCCCTGTATAAACTTCAGTCTGCTTTTGATGTTATTCTGTCACGGCTTTCCAGTTTAAAACTTGTTCTGAATAGTGATAAAACCAAGTATATGGTATTCTCAGGTTCGAAAAAACTTGAAGGTAATTTAATTTCTCTACAGACCCCACAAGGTACCAAGATTGAATTAGTAAAAGTGTACAAATATCTTTGAATTATTGTTGACGATGCTTTATCTTTTGGTCCTCACATCACTCAGCTGAAGAAAAAACTGAAAATTAAGCTTGGGTTCTATTTTAGGAACAAATTTTGTATGTCATTTGAAAGCAATTAGTTTCTACCACTTTTTTATCTGTACTTGATTATGGCGATGTAGTGTACCAGTTTGCTCCATTATATCTTCTTTCTTCTTTAGATGCTGTTTACCATGGTGCCCTTAGATTTATATCTAACTGTAAATCTTCAACTCATCATTGCACCTTGTACAGCAGAGTGGGTTGGCCATCTTTGCCTAGTAGGAGAAAAATTCACTGGTACTTAATTATCTACAAAGCCATATTGGGGATGCTGCCCTCATATCTTTCTTGTCTTCTTCAACAGAAATCTGTTACAAAATATTTCCTAAGTTCACAAAATTGTTTTAATTATTTTGTTCCATTTGCTAAATCTGAATTTGGTAAGAAAGCCTTTGTGTATGCAGCCCCGTTTGATTGGAATCACCTTCAATCGAAATTGAAGTTAAATAACTGGCTGTCTTTAGACCAATTTAAAACCGTTATCCGGCAAATGGAAGATGATGCAGTGAAATGTAATTGTTTTTAATTCTGTGTTTTTAATTCTGTATGTATGATGTAAATCTGTGATGAAACTATTTGTATTGCTGCCATTTTGGCCAGGGCACTCCTGTGAAAGAGATTTTTGATCTCAGTGAGTCTTTTCCTGGTTAAATAAGGGTTAAAAAAAAAAAAAAAAAAATCAAAGCATGCATGCAGCATGCATGACGAACATCTTGTAAAGATCCATTTGAGGGTTATATTAGCTGTGTGTAGTGATGTGTCGTTCTTGAACGATTCGTTCATTTTGAATGAATCTTTAATGTGACTCGGGAAGAACGAGTCGTCTCGGGGGGGTGATTCGTTCAGTCGCGCATGTGCAATCTTCTACAGGTTCTGTACTGCTAGTAGTAGTTCACCTGATGATTCAATTGATTAGTTCATTTCATGAGTCTTTCGGGTTTTGAGTCGTTCCTTGATCACGTGACAGACCCATACGCTACCAATGCATTCTGAGCCGGAAAGAGAATTGATTAGTTCTTTTTATGAGTCTTTCGGGTTTTTGAGTCGTTCCTTAATCACGTTACAGACCCATACGCTACCAATGCATTCTGAGCCGGAAAGAGAATTGATTAGTTCTTTTTATGAGTCTTTCGGGTTTTTGAGTCCTTCCTTAATCACGTGACAGACCCATACGCTATGCTGTGTGACCCAAGCACATTATATTTATTAGTAAATAACGTTAACTCTCCAGTTTTGTTTGAGTTTGTGTTACAACTGTTAAAGCTGAAGTTATCATAACCTTGATGTCTTAAACTAACATTAATAATTCAAATTCAAAATGTTATTTGCTTTTAATTTATGTCATTATGTCCTTTTTGAGCAATCTTCTTATACATATATTAGACTAATATGTCAAGTCTGACTAGGAAAAGCAATTATTATAACAGCAAACTCAAAATTGGAGTAAAAATGAACAAACTAGGCTATAAATTCTTTGTATTGTAGGCTTGGATTATTATATTATTATATAGCCTAGTGTTTATTTAAAGATAGACAGTCAAAAAGATAAATTAATCAATATTTTATTTATAACAGGGCTTTATTTATTTATAACACACCACAGATCCTCAAGAAACAGTAACAAAAACAGTGACAGAAATGTCAGAAATAGCATATGGGTCTGTCAAGTGATTAAGGAACGACTCAAAACCCGAAAGACTCATAAAAAGAACTAATCAATTCTCTTTCCGGCTCAGAATGCATTGGCTTAGTGTATGGGTCTATCACGTGTTTAAGGAACGACTCAAAAACCCGAAAGACTCATGAGATGAACTAATCAATTCTCTTACCGGCTCAGAATGCATTGGTTTAGCATGGGACTGCCTGTCACGTCATTAAGGAATGACTTAAACCCGAAGACTTGTCAGACAAGAGGTGAGGTGAGCTTAATCAGCTTGTCATAAACTGAAGACCCAGGTAAAGAATGAATTAATCATTTCTGAATCTTATAGCATTGTAGTTTTGTATTGTTTGTAGTGGGATCAACGTTTGCATAAGTAGTAGATGTGTTGGGGAAGTAACACGTAACATTTTAATTACATTTTGCTAAAATGAACGAAATGACTCGAAAAAAGATTTGTTCATTTTGTTGAACGAGACTCAAAAGTCCGAGTCAGTAAAATGATCCGAACTTCCCATCACTAGCTGTGTGAACTTTGTAAATGCGCTGTAATATAGTCGACAGCTGGTGTGGCAGGGAGCACGTGATTTAAGGGGGCGGCGCCAATGTAAATCAGTGCATTGTTAATGATGCC
The DNA here is from genome assembly GCF_024489055.1 of Chanodichthys erythropterus. Lineage (NCBI taxonomy): Eukaryota > Metazoa > Chordata > Actinopteri > Cypriniformes > Xenocyprididae > Chanodichthys > Chanodichthys erythropterus. The sequence continues at coordinate 1,352,930 of NC_090240.1, forward strand.
CCAAAATAGGCAGTTAAGAAAATTTATTAAAAAAAACACTTCACAGACACATTCAGGAGACACCTTAGACTTATATTACATCTTGTGAAAGAACGTTCTTGGGCACCTTTAAATGTGAGCCAAAATCATCACAATTAAAAGAACCAAAGACTTAAAGTACTTCAGTCTGTGTGCATTGAATTTATTTAATACACAAGTTCCACAATTTGAGTTGAATTACTGAAATAAATGAACTTTTCCACTACATTATTGAGATGCACCTGTAGTTCTTGGGCTGTCTGCAATTTCTCTGAGCATTACACGGTCTGATCTTGGGGTGAATTTGCTGGGACGTCCACTCATGGGAAGATTAGTGTCTGTTTTGAGTGTTTTCCACTTGTGAATAATCTTCCTTACTGTAAATGGATTCAAATAGCCTTGTAACCGTTCCCAGATTAATGGCAGCAACATTTGGTTTTCTAAGACCATTGCTGATTTCTTTCCTCCTTTGCATTGTGTTAAGCAAACTGACAAAACTTCGGCTTTTATAGAGGAGATCACACTTGCTGGTGATTAATCAAATACATTTGATTAGCAGTGCCTGACTGCCACTTACCCTCTTAATTCTTATGTTAACAGTAAGGGTGTCCTAAGTTTGTCACTCATGGCTTTTCCATTTTGGCTTTGTTTTTGCTAAACAAATAATGAAATGGTGTGATATGGCATGTAATGTTGTTCATCTGAGGTTTTATTTTCCAAATTTTAAGACCTGCCAAGGACCAAATGATTTTTTGTTTATGTCCTGATACAGAAAACCATGGAATTCAATAGGACGTCCTAACTTTTTCACATGACTGTATGCTGTATCACTAATAATCATAAATATTAGGGATAAAATAAATATCAATAATAGGCTACTGGCTATTCGAGTGAGGTGATTCAATCTATGGTTTTTAATAGTAGAAAACAGAAATAAGTACTGGCTATATAAGGGGATTTTTACTAATATTTACCTCTAAATTATTAAAGGTGCCATAGAATAGAAAATTGAATTTACCTCGGCTTAGTTGAATAACAAGAGTTCAGTACATGGAAATGACATACAGTGAGTCTCAAACGCCATTGTTTCCTCCTTCTTATGTAAATCTCATTTGTTTAAAAGACCTCCAAAGAACAGTCAAATCTCAACATAACACCGACTGTTACGTAACAGTCGGGATCATTAATATGTACGCCCCCAATATTTGCATATACCAGCTCATGTTCAAGGCATTAGACAAGCCAGTATTAACGTCTGGATCTGTGCACTGCTGAATCATCAGACTAAGTAAGCAAGCAAGGACAATAGCGAAAAATGGCAGATGGAGCAATAATAACTGACATGATCCATGATATCATGATATTTTTAGTGATATTTGTAAATTGTCTTTCTAAATGTTTTGTTAGCATGTTGCTAATGTACTGTTAAATGTGGTTAAAGTTTCCATCGTTTATTACTGTATTGACGGAGACAAGAGCCGTTGCTATTTTCATTTTTAAACACTTCAATTATTAAACATAATTCATGAACACAACTTCATTCTTTATAAATCTCTCCAACAGTGTGTAATGTTAGCTTTAGCCCGTTAGCCATGGAGCACTATCAAACTTTCCAAACTTTCCTCCACGAGCTTTCCTGTAGCTCAGTGGTTAGAGCATGGCACTAGCAATGCCAAGGTCATGGGTTCGATCCCAGGGAATGCACATACTCAGATACAAATGTATAGTATAATGCAATGTAAGTCGCTTTGGATAAAAGCGTCTGCCAAATGCATAAATGTAAATGTAAATGTAACTCATTCAGAATCAAATGTAAACATTCAAGTAAATACTATACTCACATGATCTGATGCATGCATGCAGCATGCATGACGAACATTTTGTAAAGATCCATTTTGAGGGTTATATTAGCTGTGTGAACTTTGTTTATGCAATGTATTATAGAGTCGCGAGCTTGGGGGCGGGGAGCTCGAGGATTTAAAGGGGAAGGAGCCTGAATCGGCGCATTTATAATGATGCCTCAAAATAGGCAGTTACAAAAATTAATAAAAAAAAAAATCTATGGGGTATTTTTGTCACAGTCACATGGACTTTTAGTTTGTTTGTTTGCATTGTCACATGTTCCTTTGTTCTGTTTCCCGCCACATTCAGTCACCATGGACACTCATTGGACCACGCCCACTTGTTAACCTGTCTAGCTTGTTTGTGTCAGTGTATTTAAGTTCCTGTCTGTGTTCAGTTGTTTGTCAGGTCTCGTTTGTGTTTGGATATGTTTGGTGCATTCTCTACTCTGGATTCTGTGTTTCTCCCTGTGGATTATCTAGTAAAGACTTATTAGTCGGCTGCCTCAACCATCGCTGAGGGAGTCTTAGTGGAGTTCGGCGGGATGGAAGCGAGCCCCGCCCAACCCCCCACCACTGAGAGTGAGTGTTCGGCCACCGCACTGGAGAGAATTGTTTTTGATGTTGAAGAGGTTGTCTTGTTTTCCCCTCTATCTCCTGAGTCTGTCTATGTTCCTGTCTCCCCGCTGGTTCCGTCCAGCCCTGAACTGTCCATCTCCCCGCTGGTCCCGTCCAGCCCTGAACTGTCCGTCTCCCCGCTGGTCCCGTCCAGCCCTGAACTGTCCGTCTCCCCGCTGGTCCCGTCCAGCCCTGTATTCCCTCCCAACCTCCCTCATCCACTACCTCTCCAGCACACCTTGGACTCTGTTTTTTGTTTTGGACCTTCCTCTGCTCCACAGTTTTTGCCCCAGTCCCCAGCTATTCCTGTCATCCCTTCATTGATGCCTCCCATCAGTCCCTCTGCGCCTCCTCTCAGTGGTGAGGCTACAACTCGGGCCCTCTGGGAGTCATCTCAACACGGCTGTGAGAAGCCCTTGGCTCCGCCCTCTGCCTCTGCACGCTCCAGTCCTCCTCGATCCGGCGTCCCAACTCCTGCGCCTATGCTCCTTCCTCCCTCGATGCCGGCAGAGATCGTCGGACTTTCAGCCTCGCAGGACTCCCTCAGTACGTCGGCTCCACCTGGGTCGGGCATCGCTACACCTACGCCACGGACTTACTGGCCGGTCGTTACACTCCGGCCCTCCACCCCTTCGTCTTCGGCCAGCTCATCTCTCCCTCAGGCTCCACCTCCGCCCTCGGTCGCTCCTGCTCACCTTCAGCCCTCTGGATCTCTACCATCATCTCGGGGGATCGTCACAACGGCTACGTCGCGGCCGCCTAGATCTTCGGGGTCCCTCCACTACATCGGCTCTCTGGCTTTGCGGTGGGCTTCATCATCAGTGTCGCCGTCACCTCCGGTCGTCCCCATGGCGGCTCCAATGATCTTCGCTCCATGGCTCCTCCCTCCGGCGCCGCCGCCATGGGACGCAGTCTTAGCTGTGGCCTGGGTCAGCTCACAACATCTGCCTCTGCTCAAGGCTCCACCCTGGATCACTCCGCCACCATCTCCACCATGGACTTTTGCTTCTCACCTCCTCCCGGTCGGCCGTCCACCTCCAGAACCCCCTCCAGCCCTCCCCTTTGATGTTACTTTACGGCGCGAGGACGCGCCTTTCCGGGAGGGGGCGTAATGTCACAGTCACATGGACTTTTAGTTTGTTTGTTTGCATTGTCACATGTTCCTTTGTTCTGTTTCCCGCCACATTCCGTCACCATGGACACTCATTGGACCACGCCCACTTGTTAACCTGTCTAGCTTGTTTGTGTCAGTGTATTTAAGTTCCTGTCTGTGTTCAGTTGTTTGTCGGGTCTCGTTTGTGTTTGGATATGTTTGGTGTATGCTCTACTCTGGATTCTGTGTTTCTCCCTGTGGATTATCTAGTAAAGACTTATTATACGTTACTCTTCCTCGTCGTGTGTTTGATATACCAGCATCCGTAACAATTTTGAGCTGAAACTTCACAGACACATTCAGTGGACACCTTAGACTTATATTACATCTTGTGAAAAAGCATTCTAGGGCACCTTTAACCATTTATCACCTGTAATACCAAGGTATAACCTCTAGATGGCTGTACCTATATAAATATATAAACAAGGCTGTGTATATTGCTTTCAGAATTGTATTAGGTTTTGCATTTGGATGTAGCCTATATTTAGACATTATTAGAGACTTCTTTTTGTCAAAGTTGAGATTGTTGATTTTTTTTATATATATATTTTTTTGAGATTGTTGAGATTTGTCAATGTGTTAAGTTAATTTGAAGTGTCAGTTTTTGGATTATTATTGCAGTCAAATCTGGACACAGAGGAAGCATTTTGTTACTTATACTAGCTAATAGCTTGATCATTTACATAAAAGTAATCAGAATATTGACTCTGTGCGAGATCTGGTCTGTGCTCTCTCCTCCTGTTTGAAAAACTCAGCAAATCGATCAGTGATAAAGGTATTGGCATGGTAAAAAGGCTTTACATTGCCAAAGCATTGACAGATCCAACTGTGTTGAGCATTATCAAATTTACAGGCAACAATGGGCATCGAATAAGGCAGTCATTGACAGCTCTCATTTATCCTTTGCTGAAACTTGCTTGTCATCATGGAGAGCACAGCTCATGGTTGCTTACAACTTTGAAAAGAAAGAGAAAGCGGCATGGCCGGAGTTTTCCACATGATTTTAGACGCGACATGAGAACTGCCTCTAAAATCTGTCATGCGCACTGTGCGCTCGTCAATTGCCTGTTATTTTAAAACCTCCACCCAGTAACTCTAGTTATTACTAGTACTGTAGAAGTAGATTGATTAATAAGATAATATTTGTAAAATCTGCTGAACATAGGCCCCTTGATCACATAGGTCCCTAGGCTGCAACCTAGGTTAGCCTATGCATTAATCTGCCCCTGGACGCAACAAACCAACAGCAGCTTGAATGATGGCTCTATTAATTTATATCTCTGTTTGATTTGCAGGTGTTTGGATTTGTTAATAATCTTATTGGTTGTGAGGAGCAGGCCCGAATTTTTAAAGATGAAGTAAGTAATTAGCTTAATATAATTTCAGTTATTAATGAAACTGGGTTAAATGGAGTCATAAGTTTTTATGTAGTAGTTTTTATTAAAGCCTTCTACATGTATATATGAAGGCACAATCACATTTAACTTTTCACAGTGAATTTCCACAGGTGAAATGCAGGCGTCTCAATAGAAATCAGTATATGCTTGGTTTGGAAGTGTGTGCGGTGCATTATGCATCACTACACTACTGACAATGGACCTTGTTTTGCTCGTAAAAGTTTGTTTGTGCTGGGGCCATTTCTAGGTATAGGCAAACTAGGGCGCCACCAGCTGAGTGCCTCAATGCCCCACGAACACATTAACATAACGACACTGCATTTTAAATGCAAAGTACTTCTAAGCAGCTGAATGTTAGCATAAGAAAGATATCATTTTTAAACTGTATTAGAAAGATGACAATCAGAAATGCAAATATGTAATGTATATTTAAATTATATATTTAAAAAATAAATGACAGCAACAGTGTTCAGTTGGTTATGAATAAATTTACATAAAAAATTCCATTCACATAAAATATAAAGATCAGTAATAAACCAACATCTATCTCATATGAAATATTTTAATAATCATATCATTATTCTAATCAAAAACATTAATCATCATCTTAGCTTTATTATATCATGTTAATTGTATTTATTTTAACTAAAAAGTTTAAACATACTTGGAATGTCATTAAAGCTTATAAATACTAAATTCATAACAAAAAGTCAATGATATTTAAGATTTTTGTTTTTGTTTATTTAATTTCAATTAAATTTTACTTGATGTTAAATAAAATGGCCTTACAACCATCCAGAATAGCCTAGCAACAACCCTAGCAAGATGCCACAACTTTCTGGATAGCATAGCAACTGTTTAGCAATGGCCTGTCAACCAGCCAACATGCTAACATCTTGCTGGTGAGTTTTACATGGGTACACACCACTCACATTTTCTTAAAAAAATGTATTATGATATTTCAGGCACTTTTCTAAATAAAATCCAAACTATGAACTTAATTCAAATATATGATTGAGTGGTGTTGTGTTACATTTCTTGTTACAGCAGTGAAGGCTGGTCATTGATACAGCATCGCTTTTCTCTGCAGATGATCGATGGAGAGGCCTTCCTCCTTCTGACTCAAAATGATATTGTGAAGATCATGAATATAAAGCTAGGACCAGCGCTGAAGATTCACAACGCCATTTTAATGTTCAAGAGCACAGATGAAGGCCTTAAGTGAACAATTATTCTTCAAGCTCCTCATGCCGTAACAATCCATTCAGAATCCGACATCTATCACGTGTTTGGTGTTTAACGTCTGAACCCACCAGAGAGAGAGAGAGAAAACCCGGACTCGAGAGCAGGATGAACTATTCACGAGAGTACAGCCTAGCTGAGCTTTGATGCTGCTTTATTTCAAAAGCGAAATGACACGTTCTGATGAAGAACAACTTGATCTGAAACCACCATGCAGGATTTTTCAGATAGATTTTTTTTTTTTTTTTTTTTTGTATTTGGAGTGTTAACTGTAATCTACAATTGTTCTCAGTATGTTGTGGTGACACAAGTGAAATTGATGCAGAGAAATATCAGGGCAGATTTCAGTTGATTGGTGCTACTGTCCCCTTTATTAGAACCCTGATGTTGTTTATGCACTTTACATGAGTAGCCACTAGAGGGAGCAGTCCTTTAGACAATGAGCAATCTGAGCCAACTAAATCCATTGCTTGGGGACCTTTAACAATATTATTATAGTTTCAAATGAGCTATTTTACCGAGTTTGGAATGTCATGTCAGTGCTGTTATTTTTGTATGAATAGAAAATCCAGAGGGGTAAATTGTAACCAAGGCAGGTTTTTAGGTGATCTATGTTTCTCTCTCTGATGGGAAATTTTAATAATGTACAGTTAAGTAACCATGTCGTTCAGTTCATCAACATGAATAAATGTTTAATTCAAGTACTGTAGTCTGGTTTCTGCTTGTGTTTAGGGGTGTTTGTAAAACCCCTAACTCCAAATATATAAACCTGTGTTTAAACATTTGTGCTATGGACATGAATGATACCTAAAGTCTTGCTGCTTGTTGAAGAGTTGTGCTATTTCTAAACAGTGGCTATTTAAAGCAGGGGTCCCAATTCATAAAGGGGGTCAGGCTGTGTTTTTTTTTAAATATTTTATCAGTGAAAGCATTTATTTGATTTTCCATCAATTCTTCAAAAATACTAATGTCATTTTCGTATTTCTTGATAATTTTTGTATCACTACCTCAACCCAAGAAGGCATAACTGGGGTCAAATTGACCCGCAGTCTACACTCAAGACTGTATTTATACACACATTCATGCTTGATAATATTCATACTACCCACATGCATGCTTAACAGTCATGAAGTTCTCAAATGTAGAACCTACTCAACCAGTATATGTCAAGTCAAGTCAAGTCACCTTTATATCTATTGCTCTTTATACAATACAGATTGTTTCAAAGCAGCTTTACAGTGATAACAGGAAAATAATGATTTAATGATGCAAACAGAATTCATTTCAGCTGTACAGCAGCTCTAGTATCATTGTTCAGCTAAAGTCAGTTCAGTGTTGATTCAGTTCCATTGTAAAGATCATCAGTTATTAAATTTGTTCATTTTATCTATACAGCAGCTCTGCAGTAAACAGTAATGTCATCATCACCTCAGTTCAATTCTCATCCACTAGTGTCAGTGTAGACTGAATATTAAGTGTCCCCAACTATGCAACAACATGTGATTTCAGATGCAGTAGATGAGTAGAGAAAGGCCACAGGAAACAAAGGAAGAGGTGCGATTTCTGCCCAGACACTTAGAAAGGTGCAAATAATAAATTAAATATTCTTTCTCTGTCTGAAAAGATAATTTTCACGTTGTCTGTAAGAAATGTGAGTCAAGGTTCAGACTTTACTGTAGATCTAAATTAGTTTAGAGTTTGTAGAAAAGGTACAAATGCATTTTAAAAAGAATAAATTTCTTCTTTTGTAATGCAAGGAAAGTGGACAAATAAACATTCTTGATATATGAAAACATTTCTGTATCATCAATTATTTCAATTGTTTCATTAAAGGTGCAGTAAGCGATTTCTGAGAAATGCTGTTAACACTGGGGACAATGACTATAAATTATTAACCCACATATAATAATTGCTTGAAACTTGGTTTATTCAAAATTATTGAGGAGACACAAATTGGATTCATAAGAGGCTGATCAGATTCAAATATTGAAAGATTAAATGTGTTTGGACATGAAATTGTGATAGTCAATGGGCAGACCATACACATTTTTATATATATATATTTTTTTTTTAAATAACTGAGATAGGTAATTATTTTTCCAAATTTTCAGGCTTAAATATTATTACCATACTGTACATGAATGCTAGTCCCGATATGTGGGTGCAAAGGGATTTGTCTATTTTTGGAAAGGATTTGGAAGGAAATGGAAAATTTTGCTAGGTGTATATATCTGTCACAGACACGTCAGGTTCCACCTCACTCCCTTACCCACGCACTCAATCACCAGCATACTGATCACCGCCACCTGTGACTCATCAGCACCGCAATCAGCACCAGTACAAGACCACCACACTCACACACACTCACTGTCCGGTCTCGTTTGCACTACTACACATGTATGCTAACCTTAAGGACTCTAAACACCATACTTACCTGCTCCAGTCGTCTCCTCCATCTCCATTGTCTCCCGTTCTCCTTGTGTGCTTACCTGCCTGTGTGTGTGAGTGTCTCCGCCAGCTTCTACCATCTCATCTCTTCACCTGCATCTGCAAGACAATATCAGGACAGTATTATATTCCCTTCATCTCTCCAGAACCCTTTATCTGCCTACCATAACCCAGTGTTCTGCTTAATTGTTAATAAACTCACTTGGATTGTTTATACCTCTGCCTCCGTGTCTCTGTTGTAACAGAAGAACGGACCCTAACAACTTCACAGCATGAGCACCAACGACCCGTTTCAAGAGCTCGTGGACGCACTGCGCCGAGCACTCACACCACAGCCATCCTCACCATCACCATCCACTGCTGCAGCTTCCGCACCTTCTGTCACCGCTCCTTCTCCAGCATTCACCGCCAGTCCCATGGCCAAACCGGCGCCCTACTCAGGATCGGCGGAGGAATGCAGCGGATTCCTTCTTCAATGTGAACTGGTCCTGGAGATGCAGCCGCACCTCTACACTTCCGACACGGCAAAAATAGCGTTCATCATTTCGCAACTGCAAGGTAAGGCCCTGCAATGGGCAGATTCCCTGTGGACTCAGAAAGGCCCTGTTGTCCAATCATATTCGGCGTTCGTCTCTCACTTCCGTGAGGTCTTCGGGAAACCTCTGAAGGATTCTTCCACTGGTGAGAAACTCTACAATCTAAAGCAAAGAAATCTCTCTGTGAATGATTATGCCTTGCAGTTCCGAACGCTAGCCGCCACCAGCGGATGGAATGAACAAGCCCTCATCACCTCTTTCCGTCAAGGATTGGAACCCAACGTGCGGCTGCATCTCGCTGCATACGAGGACTCAATGGGACTTGAACGCTTCATCCAACTCGCCCTCCGCGTAGGTTCTCGTATGCAGTCGTGTCTCATCGAGCACCAGGGCCAGTCACCTGCCACCAACCTCCTCCGCCGGTCGGAACCCGTCAGCTCCCCAGAACCAGCCACCGAACCAATGCAAATTGACCATTCACGTCTAACTTCCCATGAAAGACAAAGAAGGCTGACCCTGAACTTATGCTTATATTGTGGATCTCCGGGACATGTTCTCTCCACATGCCCAACCCGTCCTCCTCGGCCAGTGGTGAGTGCTATTTTCCCCTCCATTCAAAAAATGAAACCACTCACGACTATTGTAATCCTTACTGCTGCAAATACCTCTGTTCCAGTGGTGGCGCTCCTCGACTCAGGGTCAGCAGGAAATTTCATCTCAGGCGCCCTCTGTCGACAACTCAAGCTCAAGATCTCCCCGTCTCCGGTTAACTATCAAATCCACTCCATCACGGGCAAACCCCTGAGCCGTAAGAACATCCGTCATTGTGTGGGACCACTTCAACTCTGCGTGGGTATTCTGCATTCAGAAAAGATACATCTGCTGGTTCTGGAGGAATCCACCGCTGACGTGGTTCTAGGGCGTCCGTGGCTAGAACAACACAATCCCACCATCTCTTGGCGCACGGGCGAAGTCCTGAAGTGGGGCGACCACTGCTTTCCAGATTGCTTCCCAGCGCTTCCTGTTCCAAAGTCTCCACTCTCCAAGTCTCTCTCCATGAACGCAACCTCTATCGAAAGCCCTGTTGAGAAACGCTCCGTGGATGTTCCCCCGGACTACGCCCCCTTCAGTGACGTTTTCTGCCCGCAACGCGCCTCCAAGCTTCCTCCACACCGGCCATGGGACTGTGCCATCGATCTGCTACCGGGTGAACCAGTGCCCAGGGGACGCATTTACCCCCTGTCAATACCGGAGGAGAAGGCCATGGAGGAATACATCAAAGAGGCCCTCAACCAAGGTTACATCCGCCCGTCTACTTCCCCTGCTGCTTCAAGCTTCTTTTTTGTGGCGAAGAAGGACGGCTTGAAGGCTTGAGGCCCTGCATTGATTACCGTGCCCTCAACAAGATCACAGTTAAATTCCGCTACCTGCTTCCCCTCGTCCCAGCGGCCCTGGAACATCTCCGTGGTGCCACTGTGTTCACTAAGCTGGACCTCCGCAGCGCGTACAACCTCATCCAGATACGCGAGGGGGACGAGTGGAAGACCGCCTTTGTCACGCCCACCGGACACTACGAATATCTCGTCATGCCGTATGGCCTGGTCAACGCCCCCTCCGTATTCCAGGATTTCATACACGAGGTGCTCCGGGAGTTTCTCCACAAGTTCGTTCTGGTGTATATTGACGACATCCTCATCTACTCCCGGAGCTTGGCCGAACATCGCCACCACGTGGCGGAGGTCCTCCAACGCTTACGGCAATTCCACCTCTTCCTCAAAGCTGAAAAGTGCTCCTTTCACCAGCCCTCTGTCCAATTCCTGGGGTACGTAATAGATCACAGTGGCATCCGGATGGACGAGGGGAAGGTCTCCGCCATTCAGTCCTGGCCCACTCCATCTTCAATCAAAGAACTCCAACGCTTCCTAGGTTTCTCCAACTTCTACCGCCGGTTTATCAAGAACTACAGCACCATCGTCAGTCCATTAACCAACCTACTCCGTAACCAGCGTACAACCAGTACAAGCCAGTACAAGCCACCAACGCCTTCGAGACCCTTAAAAGAGCCTTCACCACCGCTCCCCTCCTCGTCCACCCTAATCCAGAGCTCCCATTCGTCGTGGAAGTGGACGCCTCCACCACCGGAGTGGGAGCGGTACTATCACAGCAGCAGGGGACACCAAGTAGACTCCATCCATGCGCCTTCTTCTCCCGCAAGCTCAACCCGGCGGAGGTCAATTACGACATCGGTGACCGCGAACTCCTGGCCGTCAAGCTTGCCCTCGAGGAGTGGAGGCATTGGTTGGAGGGGGCTACTCATCCATTCCAAGTTCTCACTGATCATAAAAACCTTGAATATCTGAAGGCTGCCAAAAGACTCAACCCTCGCCAAGCTCGCTGGGCCATGTTTTTCTCAAGGTTCAATTTCTCTATCTCCTACCGCCCTGATTCAAAAAATACCAAAGCTGACGCTCTGTCTCGCCTCCATTCCCCTGAGGAAAAGCCTGAAGATCCTGAAACAATCCTGCCGGAGTCCATCTTCGTGAATCCCATCCAGTGGTCCGAAGAAACCATACCCTCCTCCAATGCCTCCACACGCACTCCGCCGGGTTGCCCCCAAGGCTTGCAATACGTCACACGGGCACGTCGCACTCCACTTCTGCAAAATACCCACTCTTCACTTGGCACTGGTCACCCGGGGGTCAATGAGACCCTCTCGTTGCTCAAACAACGCTTCTGGTGGCCCAACATGGCCAACGATGTCAGAAGGTACGTGCAGGGCTGCAGGGAGTGCGCCATCTCTAAGAGCCCACGCCATCTTCCCACCGGCAAGCTCCTACCTCTGCCCGTTCCTGAGAGACCCTGGTCACACCTGGGAGTGGACTTCGTCACAGATCTCCCTGAGTCTGACGGTAACACCTGCATCCTGGTGGTGGGAGACCGCTTCTCAAAGTCCTGCCGCCTGATACCCCTGGAGGGTCTACCTACCGCCATGGCGACTGCTAAGTTGATGTTTAATCATGTTTTTCGACATTATGGAATACCTGAAGATATAGTCTCCGACAGAGGACCCCAGTTCGTATCCCACGTCTGGAAAGCCTTCTTCTCCCTCCTGGGTGTGTCCGTCAGCCTGTCATCTGGATACCATCCTCAGTCGAACGGGCAGACGGAACGCAAGATCCAGGAGATAGGCCGCTTCCTGCGTACCTTCTGTCACGGCCACCAGAACTCCTGGAACCAGTACCTGGGTTGGGCCGAGTACGCACAGAACTCCCTCCGCCAAGCCACAACTGGACTGACACCCTTCCAGTGCGTACTCGGCTACCAACCCCCACTGTTCCCCTGGGATGGGGAACCTTCCAACGTCCCCGCAGTCGACTACTGGTTCCGGAAGAGCGAGAGGGTTTGGGACTCAGCTCATCACCAACTGCAGAGAGCCCTGCGCAGACGCAAGATGACAGCTGACCTTCGGCACTCCGAAGCCCCTGTCTACCAACCGGGGCAGAAGGTCTGGCTGTCCACCAGGGACATCAGGATGCGTCTGCCCTGCAAGAAGCTGAGTCCCCGCTTCATTGGGCCGTTCACCATCATCCGGCAGATCAACCCCGTCACCTACCGTCTTCAACTCCCAGCACAGTACAGTAGAATCCATCCTACATTCCACGTATCACTGCTTAAGCCTCACCACCCTTCTGTTGTTCCCTCCACAGAACCTGACGTGGCAGCCGCCGAGCCCCCCCTTCCACTCATCCTGGAGGACGGCACAGCTTACGTGGTTCACGAAATCCTGGATTCCCGGCGCTGTGGTGGTCAGCTGGAATACCTCGTCGACTGGGAAGGCTATGGCCCCGCAGAACGCTCATGGGTTCCCAAGAATGATATCCTTGATCCTATCCTGTTACAGACCTTCCACGCCAATCACCCAGACAGACCTGCCCCACGCCCTAGAGGAAGACCACCACGACGTCGGGGTCCGCGGCCCTCAGGAGCGGGCCGTGGGAGGGGGGGTACTGTCACAGACACGTCAGGTTCCACCTCACTCCCTTACCCACGCACTCAATCACCAGCATACTGATCACCGCCACCTGTGACTCATCAGCACCGCAATCAGCACCAGTACAAGACCACCACACTCACACACACTCACTGTCCGGTCTTGTTTGCACTACTACACATGTATGCTAACCTTAACACTCTGAGGTCTGACGGTATCGCCGGCGATACCACCGTGGTTTTTTTCTTATCAGTGTGAAAGAGACTCAAAATACTCCGTCAATGTTGCACATACAATTAAGAGTTATACACCATTTTAATCTGTGGAATATCTTCTTTCATTTGTGTACACTCAGAGTAAAAACACAATGTTGTGCTATTTGTAAAATAAAGAAAACTAACATGATGCGTGATTTCTCCTCTCCCTCTGAACGAACTCCAATCTGATAGTTCTCAGAAAATGAACTGTAACTTAGTGAATACTAATGACAAAAAAATTACACTTATGTCTAAAAAAACGTTAAGATGTCAGGTTTTAAATCATGTAAGTCAAATCGAAAACAAACCTTCTTTGTTTATGTAATCTGTATGAAAAGAGAGCCATGTCAGAAATCCGTGATTCAGCTCATTATCTGCTAATGCGGCCACGCCCACGGAGCAAGCGCTATTCAGACGCTAATTCAGTCAATACATGCATTTATTAAATCAATCGTGTATTTATTGTCTTGAAAAGTGTTTATCTGGATGTAAAAGTCATGGTTAGCGATCTCTAGAAGACATGCAGTTACTTCCTGTTTACTTGTCTCCTACAGATGAAGTTTAGATGAGTTTTTGTTTCTTTAGCGCCCTCCGGCTGCTGTATGTATTGGAAACTCCATTCATGGAATAGCCTCTTCTTCTTTTAGATGAATTTGTGGACTAAAAAAGCAGAGCGCCCTCCGACTTCAAGGATGAATTGAAAACACCAGCGCTCATAGTAATGACAATGAATATTAAATTAATATAACTCCTCTGTATAGAAAATTGACATAAGCATATGAGAATCCAATATTTCTCCAAATGTGCATGCTTTTAAACTAAAAGTCTATATTCAGACTATTTGCATCACAGAAATACATTATATTTTAAAGTATAATATAAAACCATTACTTTATATTGTAATAATATTTTTCTGTATGTTTCATATATCATAATGAGCTTGAGACATCACAGAAGGTTTTTTTCACAGCCTACCTGACTGAAATGCCTCATTAATATGCAAGTCATTTCAGCTCATTACTATCCAATTCTTTTGTCTTCTCAGGTGAGAATGGCCCATTTTCAGTGGTGATTCACGCCTCCTCGCATACTGTGTTTCTTGGCAAAAAGTGTCTTACAAAAACTAAATCAATATATTGTTTTATATGAAGGAGTAGGCAGCATAATTTTTACATAATTTTGAAGCAAAAACTCTAGTCTACAACCTCCAATACCCTAAAGTCTTATGAACACAGATTTATTATATTTTTTTTGGCCTTATTTCAGTGACTTAAGTTTTTTGTTTTTTCAACAACCACGCATAAATGTTATTCCTTCAAAAACACAAACATGTACATACATGTTCCTCACATATTATTGTAGCCTAGTTTGTGCTGAATACAGTGTAATGACACTTTTTCCATTAATATGTTTATGAACAACTGAAAAAAGCACAAATGTCAGGGCATGTCAAAAGTTCTCCAGGCCCCAAATCAGCCTCAGACTCCAGAGGGTTAAGGACTCCAAACACCATACTTACCTGCTCCAGTCGTCTCCTCCATCTCCATTGTCTCCCGTTCTCCTTGTGTGCTTACCTGCCTGTGTGTGAGTGTCTCCGCCAGCTTCTACCATCTCATCTCTTCACCTGCATCTGCAAGACAATATCAGGACAGTATTATATTCCCTTCATCTCTCCAGAACCCTTTATCTGCCTACCATAACCCAGTGCTCTGCTTAATTGTTAATAAACTCACTTGGATTGTTTATACCTCTGCCTCCGTGTCTCTGTTGTAACACTATCCTGCATCTTGTCTCTCCATTTAATAGAGCTATTAATTAAGACCATTAACCAATCTAATTTCAATTTTATATGGAGAAAACGTGTGCACTATATTAAAAGAGCACAATTTATACAAGATTATGAAAACGGTGTATTACAAGGTAAATTTTTAAATAATAATAATAATAAAAAAAATTAAACTATTTTTTTTTTTTTTTTTTGATTTTGCATTCCCAGAGATTTAGAAAATTGGGTGGAATCGATTTCCTACTGAGATGTGATTTTACTGTTTCCAGACTGCCAATTAAATTATCTTCCTTTCACCAACTGTGTGTGGTAGCAGCACACAATAAAGACAAAGGAGATAACAATAACAGTCTTTAATAGTCTTCCATCTGTCTCTTCATCTGTCTCCACCACAGTGAAAGAGGATACGCTTACAAGCACCTACTCAACATAATCCATGAATTTCCCTTGAGGACCATCACTGGGATATGGGATTATGGTCTTTACCACCATAACTGAGTCCAGTCCAATAAAATGAAATGAGTGCAGTGAGTATGAAATGCTAAATCCAGAAAGTGTCTGGTCTTCAAAGGATCACAGGCGAACTACTGGTAAATCCATTTAGTTTGGGTCAGTTCTTCTGTCACGTATTGTGTGGTAGTAGTACACAATGAAGACAAAGGAGGGAACTTTATTAAAATTTACAAACTCAGAACAAACACTAGAATAAACTCAGGAACAATAATGACACCATACATTAATAAGAACCAACCAGGAGTAACTAAAACACAGGGTATAAATACACAGGGCAAACAAATGCAGGTGAAACTAATCAGTAACTATGGAAACAAACTAAGGCATGAACAGCAACTATAGAAACAAACAAGGATTAAGAGCACAGGCAAACAGGAACAGAACAAAACCAAACTTAGGGTTATGTTTATACGATAACAATGTACTAAAAACAGAAAGTTTTTCCTCTGCTTTTTTAGCACACAGGCAACAACATTGTCAAAAGCCAGTTGACACGAAAACGAAAAAGTGATCTCGGTTTATTAGTGGAAGGAAGACCCCTCCTACCCCCTTTTTTTAATATATGTATTATGCATGCAAGGCTAGTAGTTGGATATGTCACTTTGAAAAGAAACACTACGTATGAAGTATTGGAGAATTAATGTTTCTTTGTTGACAGATGCTAACATAAGAGAGGAGATAGGGTCAGCGATAAAGGAATATTTTGCTTTAAATGACAATGGAATGGTCTCACCTCCAGTTTTATGGGACGCTGGAAAAGCCACAATAAGGGGGAAAATAATATCTATAGGATCAAAGTTAAAGAAGGAGAGGCTAAAAAAACAAGTGGAATTAGAAACTGAAATCAAGTCAAGTCAAATTTATTTATATAGCGCTTTTACAATTGGTAATTGTTTCAAAGCAGCTTTACATATTAGAAGCACAGAAAAAAAAGGGGAAGTGCTTAAAACTGTACAAACAAGCGTGGTAATATGTAACATATACAAGATGGTGCTATATTAAGCCAATGTCGGCTGACTTCCAGGGGTGGAAAAAACCCCCTAGGAGAAAAACCCAGCGTGCTAGCACTGGGAAAAAAGTCCTAGGAGGGAAAAAACCCCTTGGAAGATATATATATGTAAATGTATATGGAGATCAAAATCTGAATTGTACATTTTTATTATAGAGATTAAAAATCGATTATATATAAATATATGTAAGCGGATACAGGGATTAAAAATCTGAATTATAGATGCAGCCAGAATTGGATCTTTAGGCCCATTGTCTCCTGGGCTACATTGTAGTCAGGTCCAGACGCAGGTTCTCCATCTGATCTGGATACGGCCTGGATCCAGCACCCGGCAAACCTCAGGATAAGCAGAGAGACAGATATTAGCGTAGATGCCATTCTTATTCTGATGTACAGGTATATCTAGTGTTATAGGAAATGTTCTCGGTTCCGGCCAACCTAATTATTGCAGCGTAACAATCCTTTAACGGATTTGAAAAATGTTAATGTATTGATAATGTGTTATGTGTATGCAAGAGCAAAGAGATGTGTTTTTAGTCTAGATTTAAACTGACAGAGTGTGTCTGCTTCCCGAACAATGCTAGGAAGATTGTTCCAGAGTTTAGGTGCTAAATAGGAAAAGGATCTGCCGCCTTCAGTTGATTTTGATATTCTGGGTATTATCAACTGGCCTAAATTCTGAGATCGCAATAAACGTGAAGGACTATAATGCATTAAGAGCTCACTTAGGTACTGGGGAGCTAAACCATTTAGAGCTTTATAAGTAAGTAGCAAGATTTTAAAATCTATACGATGTTTAATAGGGAGCCAATGTAATGTTGACAGAACTGGGCTAATATGGTCATACTTTCTAGTAAGAACTCTAGCTGCCGCATTTTGGACCAACTGTAGTTTGTTTAAAAGCCGAGCAGAACAACCACCCAGTAGAGCGTTACAATAATCTAGTCTTGAGGTCATGAATGCATGAACCAACTGTTCCGCATTTGTCATTAAGAGCATATGTCGTAATTTAGATATATTTTTTAGATGGAAGAAGGCGGTTTTACAGATACTAGAAACATGACTTTCAAATGAAAGATTGGTATCAAAGAGCACACCCAGGTTCCTAACTGAGGACGAAGGTTTAATGGAGCACCCGTCAAGTGTTAGAGAGTATTCAAGGTTTTTTCGTGAGGAAGTTTTTGGTCCAAAGATTAGGATATCAGTTTTTTCTGAATTTAATAATAAGAAATTTCTTGTCATCCAGTTTTTAATGTCAGCTATGCATTCTGTTAGTTTTGTGAATTTGTAGGTTTCGTCAGGGCGCGAGGAAATATAGAGCTGAGTATCGTCAGCGTAGCAGTGAAAACTAACACCATGCTTCCTAATTATCTCTCCTAAGGGCAGCATGTACAGAGTGAAAAGCAACGGTCCTAATACTGAGCCTTGTGGTACCCCATATTTAACCTGTGATCGATACGACATCTCTTCATTAACTACCACAGACTGATAACGGTCAGATAAGTATGATTTGAACCATGCCAAAGCAATTCCACTAATGCCAATATAGTTTTCAAGTCTTTTTAAAAGAATGTTATGATCGATAGTGTCAAAAGCAGCACTGAGATCTAATAACACTAATAGAGAAATACAGCCACGATCGGATGGTAGGAGTAGATCGTTTGTAACTCTAACAAGAGCAGTCTCAGTACTATGGTATGGTCTAAATCCTGACTGGAAATCCTCACAGATTCCGTTTCTTTCTAAAAAGGAACACAGTTGTGTTGAAACTGCCTTTTCTAGTATCTTTGACAGAAAAGGTAGATTCGAGATTGGCCTGTAATTTACTAAATCTCTCGGATCTAGTTGAGGTTTTTTAATAAGAGGTTTGATAATAAGAGATTAGAAAACGAACATAAACAAAGTGGAAAACAAAAAGTACTTAATAAACTCAAAGAGAGTAGAGCCAAGTTAGACGACATTCTGACGTATAAAGCAGAAGGTGCCCTTAGGTTTATTGATAGAAAGTACTACGAATGGGGAAATAAGGCTAGTAGGTTATTATCATTTCAATTAAAGAAAGCACAAGCTAGTCGAATAATTCCGAAAATTAAACAATTTCACTCTAATAACGTCGAAACGAGTCCAAAAGCAGTAGCAAATAGTTTTGCTAAATATTATGAACAATTATATAAGGGTCAGCATCAAGAACTGAAAGAAGAAAAAATACATGACTTTTTCAAAAATCTTTAATTAGACAAGTTGACGGCAGATGAAGCCTCAGCATTAGTAGAGCCAATTAAAGAAGAGGAGGTGAAAGACACAATTATTAAATTAAAAAATAATAAAACGCCAGGAATAGACGGGTTCGTAGGAGAATATTATAAAGCGTTTATGGACGACCTAACCCCAATATTATGCAAGTTATACAATTATGCGTTAAATTCAGGGAACCCTCCAAAGTCATGGTCAGAGGCTATCATCACAGTCATACATAAGGAAGGAAAAGATCCATTGCAGTGTTCTAGTTATCGTCTGATTAGCCTCCTATGCATGGACTATAAAATATTAACATCTATTTTAGCTACTAGAATACAAAAATACATTAGGAAATTAATAAAACCAGATCAAACGGGGTTCATTTCAGGTCGCCAGGGGACAAATAATATAAGGAGAGCATTAAATCTGCAGTCACTTATGGCAAAAGGTACTCAAACGTCAATGCTTCTCAGCTTAGATGCTGAGAAAGCATTTGATCGAGTAGATTGGCAATTCCTAGAACAGACACTAATTGAGATGGGTTTTGGGGAAAAATTTATTTTTTGGTTTAGGCTACTGTATAAAAATCCCAAATCTAAAATTAGAGTTAATGGACATTGTTCTGACTTTTTTGATATAGAGAGAGGTGTAAGACAGGGCGATTCTCTCTCGCCCCTTCTCTTTGCTCTCAGTATCGAGCCTCTAGCAGAGGCAATACGACAGGATGTCCAGATTGAGGGGGTTGTGGATGGTGGGGGGGGAGTTCATAAAATTTCCCTTTTCGCTGACGATATTTTGCTCTTTATAAAGCATCCCCTTTCCTCAGTGCCCCGACTAATGAACTGCCTAAAAGACTACGGCGACATTTCTGGTTACAAAATTAATCAAAATAAATCAGAGGCAATGATGATATCAGGAATATGGCCTAAACAACTAAACGAGATGGTGTCATTCCACTGGTCCAAACAAGGATTTAGGTACCTAGGCATCATCATCACACCTGATACTACAAGGCTCTATGAGGCTAATTATAATAAATTATTTAATCAAATAAAAAGGGATTTAGTTCGTTGGGAAGTTCTTCCTCTATCTTTGTTGTATGCTTCCACGTCTTTTATTTTTATTCCAATCGTTACCCATAAGAGTTCCAGTTTCCGCATTTAATATGTTAAATAAATTGATTTCTCAATTCATATGGCAACACAAAAGACCCAGAATTAAACTCAAAATACTTTATTTGGCCAAAAATAAAGGAGGTTTGGCTTTACCAAATATAAAATACTATTATTGGGCAGCTCAACTAGCAGCAATTGTGACCTGGATCAGTGGAGAGGAAGAAACAAAATGGATTCAAATAGAGCAAGGGGAAGTTAAGGGTGCACAATTGTCTGCCCTACCTTTCTTAGATGTAAAACATGTAAAGAAAATGAAGATTGAAAATGTTTGGATAAAACATACCATAAAGGTATGGACAGAAGTGAAGAAAACGTTTAAGGATGCTGGAACAATTTCTCGAGCTATGCCCATAGGGGACAATATAGATTTTCCACCTTCAGTGAGTGACCATGGTTTTAAGAGATGGGCAGTTAAAGGTCTTCTGATTTTTAACCAGCTCTTTGAAGAAACGCATTTAAAGTCATTTGCACAACTTCAGAAACAATTTGACCTTTCATCAAGAGATTTTTATAGATATTTACAAATTAGGCACTACATTACAAACCATAAGGAAAAAGAAAGGCTTGTTAAAATCCCAAATGGCATAGAACAATATTTTATCACAATTATAGAAAAACATCTCCCTGTCGGTAAACATGCTTCTCATCTTTATAAAAGACTGTTAACAAACATGATTGGAAATACTTATAATATTAAGGAAAAGTGGGAACTAGAGGCTAACACAATAATAGAGGACGAGTTATGGGACAAATTCTGTTATAGATGCCATAAGGGGATTAACAGTCAACAGTGGAAGGAATTCGACTGGAAAATCAAAGTACGTTTCTTTCATACCCCTCTGGTTATTTCTAATTTTGTAAAGAATCCTTCTGCAGCTTTATGCTGGAGACAATGTGGCAAAACAGGGGACCACACACATATCTTTTGGGATTGTCCAGGAATCCTTACATATTGGGAAAATGTGAAAGAAGAGATGGAGAAGATTGTAAAAAGAGAAATTTCCCCAAATGTACAATTTTTCTTATTGGAGGTTATACCAGCTGATGTTTTCAATGCTGACCAAAGATATATTTTACGAGTATTATTACTAATTGCCAAAAAAAAACATAACTGCTAATTGGAAGTCTGTGAATCCACCAACTGTAACTGAATGGAAACAGAGAGTAAAAAAGGTTTATATGATGGAAAAAATGACCGCATCATTACAACTGAAAACTGACCTTTTTAATCAGAGATGGCACATGGTTAAAGAGTATTTGAATGTATAAATTAAAATAAAGTTGTTGTCTTTTTTTTTTTTTTTTTTTTTTTTTTGCGTTTTGTTTTTTCCCCCTTATTCTGTATACTCATTGTGTTTGGATCTCTTGTCTCAGATAATGTTCTTTTTGTTTTGTTGTGAGAAAAACATAAATAAAAAGTTCAACAAAAAAAAAGAAAAGAAACACTAAATGCCTACAGACTGAACACGTAATACACATGCGCATGACGTCACCATCTTCACAAATTTGCATTTTTGTAGTTTACATGGAGACGATAACGAAAACTTGTACTTTGCAATTTTGAATAAAATCTGTTTTCAAATCACTGTTGATTATCATTATAATATAATGTTGGTTGTCATGATATTTCATTTGTGAGGACATTCGGCCCTCATAATATAGCTAAACCTACACACACTTTATCTAAATGAGGACATAGACCTCTATTGTTTTTATATGCAGCTAATAAATACTGACTAACCCAAAGCCACACCCTAACAGTTCTACATTTTCAAAAACAAAAGATTATTTAAGCCGACTTTATTTATTGTTTTTTACAAATGCGAATGTCCCCAGATGGAAGTTTTATCTGATTTAACTTATTTAACGTGTTTGTGTGTAATTTGTTATGCTCTGGAGACATGTCTCCAGAGCATAACAAATTACACACAAACACACACACACTGCTATCCTGAGTGTACAGTACGTCTTTCTGGCTCACACAAACACAGGCTCTCATATCTAGTGTCATGCACACATGGGTTGATCATTCACCCGGGCCTTTAGCCAAACCAGCTGCATAACGAGACAGTTCTGAGACATGGGCAGAAAATGATGCACTTCAATAACACTTTATCAGCAAAACTTCATAAACTATATATTTAACGCTTACTCCAAACAGACAGGTAAGATGTTTCTCAGAACTGTTTAATTTTCAACAAATTATTTTAAATGCACGTTTTTGTCTGCATCTGTTATGACCATGTTTACACTCTGTTTTTATTTTTATTTTATTAGAAACTAGAATTTAAACAGCTTGTCAGTGTATATACTAATATACTTCCAAAAGATGTATTATTATGCTATTATTATTATTATTATTATTAAAGGTCATAATTGACCATCCAATAAACAGATGGTGTTGAATAAGAGGAATAAAAACATGAATAACTTAATGATTATGACTGTCACTTACAAAGTGATCTTTTTGTTTTACTACATTGTGTCTAACAAACAAACAACACATTTAGTCATTCCTGTACGCTAACTATAGATGACCTTTTGGAACATTGTGTTTATTCATAGTCCTAATTTGCAGGAGAATTGCAAAGCTGTATTTACTGTGTAAACTCATTCATGCTGAGTTACCAAATGTCCTTCATGGGTCTGATGTGTCACCAAAACCTGAACATCCAGTTTCTCAGTGGCACATCTACAGTCGGACCAGCATAAGAGTTCAGTGCTGGTGGACACATCAAATCTTTACATTCAGGACTGTAACTGCTGTGAGACACACAAGGGGAACAGAAGATGGCTCATTATAATCCAGTAAGAACTATTTATTCTTCACTCTAACATCTTCAGGTTTTAGATCAGCCATGCAGATTCATATTTTTAACATATTTAAATGTCCCTTCAGCCATTATCGTCACCATCAGACGAGGTCAATCTGGGTGTGTCCGTCAATCCTCAGTAAGATGCCACTGTTTTATTAGTTATTTGTCAAAAGAATCATGTAAACCTTTCATATGCGCAAATGAACACAGAAATGGATTTATGTGCATAGATAGAGATTGTGATGCAGTATCATAATAATTTGTGCTAGAATGTTGACATTTATTGTTTCAGTGCCAAACCCACTGACTTTGACTTCCTGGCTGTGATTGGTAAAGGAACATTTGGGAAGGTGAGGCAGGTCTGACGCCACTATCTGATTAACATTGTACCTTATGACTTCAGAAATGATTAACGCTTCAAAGGGAAGTCTACTAAGGTTACCTTGATGAAAATTTTTGGGTTTTTTTCACTGGGATTGTTTTAAAGGCTTAAGTGACCTTCAAAAAAAAAAATACATATATATATATATATATATATATATATATATATATATATATATATATATATATATATATATATATATATATATATATATATATATATTACAGAAATGCTATATTATCCAAAACAATATCTGAGATATCATGTGGGTTGCAGGTGCTTTTAGCAAAACTGAAAGCAGATGGAAAATTCTATGCAGTGAAAGTTTTGCAAAAGAAGGTTATATTGAAGAAAAAAGAGGTTTGTATTTGTTTGGTTGTTTTTTACCATGCATATTGTTTTTCCATATAACCAGCCCTTGAGAGACTTTAGTGTTACATATGAAAGATCAAAACTCTGATAATGATAGAATCTAATCTAATCTAATTTTTACTCTGTCCTTTGCACCATGGCAATATATTACGCTACTTGCTGGCCAAAAGATGGGCTTTTTATTTACTGCAGTAGCAGTAACTATTTACCACATGTTTTGATGTTGGAATATAATTAATAAAAATGATCCTGGTATGTAACACACAAGCACTGTTAAAGTTGCTTGCAGAATATCATTGTATTGCTATTGAGAAGCTCGTCTTGAAACTGTTCCAGGCTGTAGCCTTGTCACTTGTCTTCTAGATGGTGTCAGCTCATATCTGTATTCTCTTGTTTACCTCTGTCAATGTTGCGTTGTGTACAACAGCAAAAGAATATAATGGCAGAGAGGAATGTGCTACTCAAGAGTCTGAAACACCCTTTTCTGGTCGGGCTGCACTACTCCTTTCAGACCTCTGAGAAGCTTTATTTTGTCCTGGATTATGTCAATGGTGGAGAGGTATGGGAAGAAAGCATGGCTGATAGTGATTTTAAAATTTGCACTGTTTTTCTATGTGAACATATTGTAAAAATGTCATTTATTCCTGTGATGGATAAATCAGAATTTTCAGCATCATTATTCCAGTCTTCAGTGTTATGTGATCATTCAGAAATCATTCTAATATGCTGATTTGATGCTCAAGAAGCATTTATTATTATTATTATAAATGTTGAAAACAGTTGTGCTGCTTCATATTCTTGTGGAAACCATGATACACTATCATTTAAAAGTTTGGGGTAAGATCTTTTTTTTTCTTCTTTTTTTAAAGTAAAAATTAATTTTATTCAAAAAAGACACAATTAATTAATCACAGTAAAGATATTTCTAATGTTAAAGATTTCAATTTCAAATAAATGCTGAAAACCTTTGGGGAAAAAAAAAAAAAAGTATCACAGTTTCCACAAAAATACACACTGCTTTCAACATTGATAATAATCAGAAATGTTTCTTGAGCAGCAAATCAGCATATTAGAATGAAATCAGGATCATGTGACACTGAAGACTGGAGTAATGATGCTGAAAATTCAGCTTTGATCACAAGAATAAATTCCATTTTACAATAGAACACAGTATAATTATTATAGTATAATATTTCACAGTATTGTATTTTTGATTAAAAAAAGGTGCGCCTAACAGACCTCTTTCAAAAATTAAAAAAAAAAAAAAAAAAAAACTTACCAACCCCAAATGTTTAAATGGTAGTATATTTATCACTAGATAAATAAGACTACTTAATAATATATTACTCAGACTGAAGAACTGTTTAACGTAACTGTAGACTGTATTGAGATGATCTAATACAACAGAATAATGCTAAAGAATTTTTAATCAGGAATTACAAACAGCTACCATTTGGGGTCCAAGGGAGGCAGGATTTTGACAGAGGGTAGGATTTAGCACAACATTATTAATGACAATATTTCGAGTGAATGTATTAAAAGAAGGTCTAAGTGGTCCTCTCTTGTCGCCCTCCAGCTGTTTTATCACCTGCAAAGAGAGCGATGTTTCTCAGAGGCACGAGCTCGTTTCTACACAGCTGAGGTGGCCAGTGCCATTGGCTACCTTCACTCTCTCAATATAGTTTACAGGTCAGTAATTGGGACGCTTTCGATTCATAGCACATTATAATCCCATTTACAGTTGGCCTGACCTCACTTTCATATTTTCATGTTCCCATCTAGAGATCTCAAGCCAGAAAACATTCTATTAGACTACCAGGTAAAACTAATTTGAATTTAGAATTCACATAATATGAACAATAATAAATACATTTTGAAACCTTTGTTTCTCATCTCTTTCAGGGCCATGTGGTGTTAACAGATTTTGGCTTGTGTAAAGAGGGAATAGAACCAGAAGGAACCACCACAACCTTTTGTGGCACTCCAGAGGTACGAATCAAGATGCAAATACAGTGCTCAGCATAATTGAGTACACCCCCTTTGAAAAGTAACATTTTGAACAATATCTCAATGAACACAAAAACTATTTCCAAAATGTTGACAAGACTATGTTTCATATAACATCTGTTTAACTTATAACATTAAAGTAAGGTTAATAATATAACTTAGATTACACATTTTTCAGTTTTACTCAAATTAGGGTGATGCAAAAATGAGTACACCCCACAACAAAAACTACTACATCTAGTATGGCCTCCATGATTTTTAATGACAGCACTAAGTCTTCTAGGCATGGAATGAACAAGTTGGCAACATTTTGCAACACCTATCTTTTCCCATTCTTCAAGAATGACCTCTTTTAGAGACTGGAGAGTGATGCTCAACTTGTCTCTTCAGAATGATGCCATCAATGAAATGCAGCTCCCTGACACCAGCAACACTCATGCAGCCCCACATAAGGACACTGCCACCACGTTTCACTGTAGGCACCATACATTTTTCTTTGTATTCCTCACCTTTCCGACGCCATATAGTTTTGAAGCCATCAGTTCCAAAAACTTTTATCTTGGTCTCATCACTCCAGAGTATAGAGTCCCAATAGTCTTCATCTTTGTCAGCATGGGCCCTGGCAAGCTCCCTAGGCTTTTTTGCGCTTGGGCTTTAGGAGAGGCTTCTTTCGTGGACAGCACCCATGCATGCCATTCCTCTGCAGTGTACACCGTATTGTGTCATGGGAAATAATCACCCCAGTTTGGCTTTCTACTTATAGAAACTGCAGTGAACTTGTATGCCGATTTTCTTCAACCCTTCTTATCAGAAGACGCTCCTGTCAAGGTGTTAACTTCCGTGGACGACCTGGACGTCTCTGTGAGATGGTTGCAGTTCCATCTTTTTTACATATTTGTACCAATTTTGCTATAGTATTCTGATTGATAAATAAAGCTTTGCTGATCTTCTTGTAGCCGTCACCTTTCTGGTGTAAAGAAATTATTTTCGTTCTTGTGACATTTCTCTTCCATGTGGTGCCATTGCTGACAAAATGAAATGGGAAGGGGTTTTAACACTCTTTTATAGTCAACAGTCTGCTGGACATCTGTGTAATGAATGATTAGACTCACCTGTGGTTGAATTCTTGTTAAATTAGACATTTGTAGTCTAAAATTTAGCTTTACTCCAGAGACTTTCAGTGGGGTGTCCTCATTTTTGCATCACCCTAATTTGAGTAAAACTGAAAATTTAGTTCTCTAAGTTATATTATTAACCTTACTTTCATGTTATAAGTTAAACAGATGTTATATAAAACTTAGTCTTGTCAACATTTCAGAATTTTTTGTGAGATATTGTTTAAAATATTACTTTTCAAAGGAGGTGTACTCATTTATGCTGAGCACTGTAGTTCTGACCTATTCATTCCGAGTTAAAGGGTTAGTTCACCCAAAATGAAAATAATCCCATAATTTACTCACCCTCAGTGAGGTGTATATGACTTTCTTCTTTCAGCTGAACACATATTAAGAATTATATTAGAAAATATCCTGTCTCTTTGTAATGGGAGTGGAGATAAAAAAAAAAATAAAATAAAAAAATAAATCGCGTCCACATAAGCACAGGTTTAAAGAAATCTACATCCACATGAAAATGCAAAAACACGCTATGAAGTGCTTTCAAAAGCCATGTTGGCCAATCAGAAGCCTAGAAAAAAGTTTATTATTAGTTCTGGTAGATTAAACATTGTCATTTTACTAAGCATTTTATTATTATTATTATTAATAATTCTATAAACCAGAAAATACAATGTAACATATTCATTCAAAGAAAAAGCAAACAAACAAACATTGTCATAAGCAGTGACTGGGACATTCTAAAACATTTAACGTGGCTTAATGTAGGCTACTAAGACAGTGATATTAAAAGACCAAACTCAGTAAACATCATACTAATAAACCATACTATGTACAGTAAAGCAGATGAGCCCAGAATATGAACACAATGTGTTTAATTACACGTTAAGTGTTGTCCTCACATAGAAAACCGTTATTTAAAAAAAGTTTTTTGGCTATGTCCTTCATTACAAAACTCGCCACACATAAACAAAGGAGACAAAATCTGACGTCAAACAAAGGAAATAACTCCAATGTCACTGGCCAAAATCTCTGGTTTCACCATCTACACGACAACGCCATAACCAGAGTTTCTAAAAATCTTCACCCTGGTCGGAGTTTTAAAAAAAATTCAGTTTCAGTTACCGTTTACTGCATTTGCATGTGGATGAACGGCCAAACCGCATAGAAAAACCTGCGGTTTTGAAAATACCCGTGTTCGTGTGGACAGGGCCTTAGCTGCTCCATGTTAACTTTTGTTACAACATATGCCATTGCCACACCATACACGTGTCAAAGTAGCCGGAGCAACTTTTCTCTATTTATGGATATGACAATACACACACAGGTGAGTAACGTATAGAATTTCCCATGAAAACTAGGTCTAAAATATAAACACTTATAATAAGCTTACCATAGTGAATCTCGGTAAGACAAAAACATGTTTTGAAAGAAAAATTGATATAAAGTAGGATGTACTACATATCCAACTATTAGTTAAATGCACAGTTATGGTCGCACATGCGCATTGAGTGGTCCAGTCTGAAAAATGCAGTTTTTTGTCATGATTTGAGCATTTAGAAACAAAATTTATGAAACATTTTTTTAAACAGATTTCATTAGTGATTTCAAATATGAAATGTAATCATATGCTTGGTTAACAGCTTTGGAGAATTTGATGTTTCCCCATTCAAAGAGATAGGAGCTGCACTTGCATGACTGAAATAGATGCCTGAGAGGCGTTTCAAAGATGGCCCTGAATGTGTCTGTGAAGTTTCACCCATAGATTTTTTTGAATTAATTTTTTTAACTGCCTATTTTGGGGCATAAATGCGGCGATTCAGGCTGCTGCCCCTTTAAATCCTCGCACTCCCCGCCCCGAGATCACGACTGCCTTAAACAGCATAAAGTTCACACAGCTAATATAACCCTCAAAATGGATCTTTACAAAATGTTCGTCATGCATGCTGCATGCATACATCGGATCATGTGAGTATAGTATTTATTTGGATGTTTATATTTGAATGAGTTTGAGGCTGTGCTCCGTGGTTAATGCTAACATTACACACTGTTAGAGAGATTTATAAAGAATGAAGTTGTGTTTATGAATTATACAGACTGCAAGTGTTTAAAAATGAAAATAACGAGGGCTCTTTACTCCGTGAATATGGTAATAAACGATGGTAACTTTAACCACATTAACAGTACATTAGCAACATGTTAACAAAACATTTAGAAAGACAATTTACAAATATCACTAAAAATATCATGTTATCATGGATCATGTCAGTTATTATTGCTTCATCTGCCATTTTTCGCTATTGTCCTTGCTTGCTTACCTAGTCTGATGATTCTGCTGTGCACATCCAGACGTCCTGCCTTTGTCTAATGCCTTGAACATGAGCTGGTATATGCAAATATTGGGGGCGTACATATTAATGATCCCGATTGTTACATAAAAGTCGGTGTTATGTTGAGATTCACCTGTTCTTCGGAGGTCTTTTAAACAAATGTGATTTACATAAGAAGGAGGAAACAATGGTGTTTGAGACTCACTGTATGTCATTTCCATGTACTGAACTCTTGTTATTCAACTATTCCAACAATTTCAAGCACCTTTAATGTGACCCAAAATCATGTGATATTCTCTCACTCTTAGTATCTGGCACCTGAGGTCCTACGAAAAGAGCCCTATGACCGCACGGTGGACTGGTGGTGTCTTGGAGCTGTGCTCTATGAGATGCTTTACAGCTTAGTAAGTTTGCCTACTGGCTCAATATATTTTATTTAGCTTAGCCTAAACTTAATGGAATATAATAAAAACATTTTTTTGGATGATTGCGACAAACAGCCTCCATTCTACAGCCGGGATGTATCTGAGATGTACGATGCAATCTTGCATAAACCACTTTACCTGCCACCTGGAAAGTCCGAGGCCACCTGTCACCTGCTCTACGGACTCCTACAGAAAGATCAGCGTCGACGAATTGGAGCTATTGCTGATTTTGTGAGTGACCATCTGGAGGTCTTTGTCATTGTGAAACTGTTTATCAGGCTAAGTGTCACAGTTAATGTGTCAACTGTTGTGGTTTTGCAGTTGGAGATTAAAAATCATGTGTTCTTTGCCCCCATAAACTGGGATGACCTCTACCACAAGCGAATCACGCCTCCATATAACCCCAATGTGGTAGGTTCTTACAAACTCCCTCTAGGCCTTTGGTCTTTGTTGGGTACCAAAGATTATCAGTGTACCATTTCACTTTATGTAGGTATTCAGTTCTGTTCCATCTGGAACTAAAGCCGATTTGTGTAAAAAGGCTTGTGGCATGTTTCTCCAGAGAGGCCCTGCAGACCTTCAGCATATTGACCCAGAGTTCACCAGAGAGATGGTGCCCAACTCTGTGGGCCGCACGCCAGAGCCCACGCCCAGCTTGGCCACCAGCAGCTCCAATGCCTTCAATGGCTTCTCGTATATCTCTGGAGAAGATGGCTTCCTCTGAGACATGCTTATGGATTAAGGCTTCACTTACCTTCAGGTCAGTGTGAGCGCAAGGCGTTTCTGGACAATGGAAAAACACTGGACTGTAATCAGGGTAAAAGATGCAAGGCAGGAAACGCAGCTGTTGGATGATGAGTTTTGCTGATTTTGCATTCATAATAAAAATGGAATATTTCATCAGTATGCATTGCACGCGTGTTCGCTGTGTAAGGACATTGCAGGAGATGTTGATTGCACCACTAGAAAAGCAGTTAGTTGCAAAATATGTAAAAGTCTAGATTTCTGATCTTGCTCGTCTCTTAGGGATTGTGGATCTTTGGCAATATCCTTGTCTAATATTCTTTATCTGATAACTGAAACGAACATGGAAAAAAATGCTTTGCTTTGTAACATTTTGTGTAAAACTTCCTGTATTGCAATGTTTTTCTGCTGTTATTAAAAATGTCACATAATCAAATCTATATTATGTATGATCCATAAATGTGAACATTATGTGACTGTGCTTTATGAAATCATGTATTCATGCTTAACATGTCTTGAGAAATGAAACACCACTGACAAATATACAGGATATATTTTTTCTCATTGTGGCTATACAGATATACTGCTAATATTGTTACATGTTTTTGTTTAAAGTTTAATAAAATCTTTTCTAAAGGTTAACTTAATCTGTGTGATGTCAGAATTCACTGTGGAAAAAGTACAGATATATGTAACTTTACCTTCCTCTGATGTGGCACTTTTTTTCCATATGACAAAGCAGCAATGAATTCAGGCTAAAAACTCATTTTGTGGGAGGGTCTGGGCCTTAAGTCAAACATTTGAGATCCATTGCCACAAAGGACCCTATTAAGCATGTGGTCACATAAATGTACATTGTGAGTTTGTTTTAGGATGAAAATCTGGTCATTTATGGTTTACAGTTTAGGGGCTCATATAAGGCAGAATAGCAGTGTGTATTTTGGTCTCTTGTCACAAGTCCTGTACTTATTAACGAATAATGGTTTAGCATTCCTGTGACCTAGTAGATGAGAAGTAGACCAAAAAAAAAATTATTTCAACAAAAAATTACTCTGGTAACAATGCTAACACAGTATGTATACAGAACTCATCTCCTATCAATTACTGATAAAGAAAACATCACATAGCCTAATATTTGCATATTAAACTTGTCAATTTAACTCTCTATGGTGCTTCATCATTCATAAATGACAGAGAAAATCGCATTTAAAACAATAATAATATTCAACCAAAAAATTATCATTTGATGTCATATGTATTATCATATGACATCATCTTCATCCAATAAAATTAAAATCTATGTGCCATGCTTGACATTTTTGGCAACAAGGACATGAAGGAGACATGAGCACGTTAGGTCACATGCTGCCAAGGCTCCATTGTGAGTTTATTTTAGACTAGGAAATACATAATTTCGATTAAAAAAATCGTTGTACATGTGTTTTCTAAAGTTTTTGGTAATTATAATAATATTTAGTAATAATTATTGATGAATATGGGAAAAAATAGTATTTTACACTAGGGCGGTCAAAAAAACGTGTTAATTTCGATTAAAGGTGCCCTAGAATTAAAAATTGAATTTATATTGGCATAGTTAAATAACAAGAGTTCAGTACATGGAAAAGACATACAGTGAGTTTCAAACTCCATTGTTTCCTCCTTCTTATATAAATCTCATTTGTTTAAAAGACCTCCGGAAAACAGGCGAATCCCAACATAACACGGACTGTTACGTAACAGTCGGGGTATACGCCCCCAATATTTGCATAATGCCAGCCTATGATTGAGGTATAACACAAGGGCAGTTAGTATTACACAAGGGCAGAACGTCTGGATGTGCACTGCTGAATAATCAGACTAGGTAAGCAAGCAAGGAAAACAGCGAAAAATGGCAGATGGAGCAATAATAACATGATCCATGATAACATGATATTTTTAGTGATATTTGTAAACTGTCTTTCTAAATGTTTTGTTAGCATGTTGCTAATGTACTGTTCAATGTGGTTAAAGTTACCATCGTTTCTTACTGTTTTCACGGAGACAAGAGTCGTCGTTATTTTCATTATTAAACACTTGCAGTCTGTATAATTCATAAACACAACTTCATTCTTTATAAATCTCTCCAACAGTGTAGTGTTAGCCAGTTAGCCACAGAGCATAGCCTCAAACTCATTCAATATCAAATGCAAACACCCATATAAATACAATACTCACACAATCCGACGCATGCATTCAGTATGCATGACGAACACTTTGTAAAGATCCATTTTGAGGGTTATATTAGCTGTGTAAACTTTGTTTATGCTGTGATAGAGTCGAGAGCTCGGGAGGGGGCGGAGACCATGCGGTTTAAAGGGGCCGCAACCTGAAATCGGCTTGTTTCTAAATATGCCTTAAAATAGGCAGTTAAAAAAATGAATTAAAAAAAATCTATGGGGTATTTTGAGCTGAAACTTCACAGACACATTCAGGGGACACCTTAGACTTATATTACATCTTTTTAAAAAAAGTTCAAGGGCACCTTTAATTAATCGGAGAAAAAATAACACGTAAAAAAAATAACGCAGATTAATCCATTCCTTATTGACCTTTGAACCTGGAGCCGTTCTAGCCACCATTCGACTGTAAAATGAAGTAGGGAGACGACTGCTGCACTGACGGACAGAACGAGCAGAGCTCCTCCCTCGTGCATGCGAGAAAGTAAGCACCGTCTTTGCACTCTCTCTAAAGCCGAGTTCAGACTGCACGATTTTCAAAGCAGTCGGGTCACTGTTCTTTTCACACTGCATGACTATTTTGGCCAGCATTCAGTGACTGCTGTGTTCATACTGCACGATGGATCGGCGACAGAAGGTTTCACACTGCATGACTTTACAATAGGAAGAATCGCCGACATCTCTGTCTGGCATGCAAACTACGTTTCACAGCAAACACACGTGAGATGTGACAAGGAAACAACGCGATATCACGCAAGACCGGAGTTATTATTATTATTAAAGCCAGCAAGAAGACTTTTCACACAGCAGAATTGCGACTCGTCTGCGATTCTCTCAGATCGCGTCTTTGCTCATTCACACTGCGTGATTGTCACTCGCGTGAACGAGCTCCAATTTGCTTGTGATTTCGGGCATTTGTCGGCGATTTCTCAAAACCTGTCGGCGAGCCAAAATCGGGGCTAAAATCGTGCAGTCTGAACTCAGCTTTACTTACCTCACACATAATAATCTAAATCAACTGACACAATGCTAAAAGTTCATAAGACCGAATCCATGTTTCATGAGGCGCATTCGGAAAATGACAGGCGCCCTTGCACGTGCAGCTGACATAAACCACACTTTCAGTTAACAAAAAGAAAATCCTATCCAGTGGTGAAGTGGTTTCTGTGTTGACAAATCTTTTGCGATATCCTAATAACAGTCGCGATTCGCACGCAACGCGTCAACGTCCGCTAATGTCCAATTCGCGACCTAATGACTCATTTGAACAGATTCATTTTAATGAATCATGACAACTGATGATCTGTCCACACGGTCTATAATAATCATTTACGTGAACAACTCTGAAATGAGAACATAAGTGTGCTTACCCCGTTTAGCAAGAGTGGTTAGTAAAATTAGCCTTAATAATCCACAATATTTTCAGGTTATTTAAATGACAATGTGTAGTAAATTAGGCCTACCTCTAAAATCAGTTAGTTTAGACTGGAGTGAGGTGAAACCAGAACAAAGCAAGTTGTTGTTAGCTAGGCGCATTCAATTGTATATGGTAGAAAATTATATTATTAGTTAATATAACTTCTAAATGGCAGATCACGTGGGTAGGGCACTTTTTTCTGTTTGGGTGGATGACCATGTCTGTCAACACCGAAGACCATTTTTGACCCAGGAAAAACCCTGCATTGATTCATTTGAATTGAAATATTTAATTCTTTCACAGCAAAAATTATGTATGCGATTAATTTAGATTAATTAATCACAGAGTATGTAATTAATTAGATTAAAATTTTTAATCGATTGACAGCCCTATTTTACACATGTGGTTCAAAATAATGAAAAGTGAAGGCAGATCCAAACTGTTGCTGTACTACGGATCCATTGTCAAAATTACACACAGCGAGAGGGTTAAGAACACGTTTGATTTAAATTAGATTAAAAAAAAAAAAACATCTCTATTTTTCTCACCCCATATAGTGACCTAGAATCAGAATAATACAGAATTGTGTTGGGACACAGAAGATGACAATGAATTATTTGAATGAATGTATAAACACGTGTACTAACTTTGCAACGACTGTTAACGTTCTTGAACGAAGACGTATTTCTGCAGAGACATGTGGCTGCAGTGGGATTAAAACCCAAGTGTGGGTACACTGCGCAAACGTGAGCGCAGACATGACGCAGTACAACACAGAAGCCGTGCGCGCGGGCTCAGCTCAGTCAGCAGGCAGCAGTTGGAGGTTATAGGCGCCTGTGAGCCGGCACACAAAACGACACAGACATAGCCTGCAGACGATTATTCATAACAATAACACATATTTTCCACTTATAATAGTGTGGTACCTATTGAATTACCGGAAACTGCAAAACAGCGAAGATATGTCCAGGCAAGCATGTGGGTAAGAATGAAAAACAACAGTTTAAGTGTTCCTTTAAAATTGCTGAAAATGTTCTCAATGGTATCACAACTAATAAAAATCAAGTATCTCTGTCAACAAACTGATGCTCAAATCAACTACTCTGTCAGCAAAAGTAACGTGTTAGTAGCCGTTGAGCCAGCTGTCGAATTTTTCTCTTATTATTTTGGTGTCTGAAATATACAAGAACAGCTTCAGTTTTATAGAGCAGAGATCTTATTAGTAGACTGATACTAAATTATTCGTTATTATAAACGAAGACCTATACTACAGCGCAAGTTTAAGGGTAACGTTTTTCCAGAGGAGTTGGTGGGTAACATTAGTTTGCCTCTGAACTAGCCAGAAATGCTAATTGTGAAGTTTCACTGTCGGAACTCACTCTCACCAATGTAACGTTAGTGAACAATGTGTTTTGTAGTGTTGTCCTAGAAGATTTTTTCTTTCCCATACACTTTGCCTTTTATCAACTACTCATCTTTTTTATGTAACATATAATATGCAATATGTACACTAACGGTCGTAGTTGTGCCCATAATGCAATGCGGCGAGAAGAACAAAACTGGTGATTCAAAGTACAGCAACTACTAACAACTCTACTCCGGGTGTGTCTCATACGTTCTGAAAAGTGAAGCCACGGGCTCTTTCATCGCCCCCTGGAGGCTGGATGCAGTACAAGTCATAAACCCCGCCCTCTCAATGCAAACGAATGGCGCTTGTCAAAAAAAAAAAATTAATTACTCTCCAATAAAAAATTTCAGAAAGATGGTTTTGGTCATTTAAGGTAGTTGTTATCACGCTGATATATATTCAATTGTGTTTTTTTGTGATAAGTTTGATTTTAGCTAGCAATTTGATGATATAGAAACGGGCGTGTCGGTTTGATTGACAGTTTTGATTGACAGCTTCTCTTAACTGTCGGAGCTTCGAGGGGAGATTGAAGATATATCACTAACTTTTAATTTTCGATTTCTGTGTTATTTTTACAACGACAAAATGAGTTGTTCAGCAGTAAACTGTACTAAACGACCTACAGGATCTGACGGATCACTCAGTTTTTTCCGGTAACGTTAAATGTGGGCTTTATAAGCTAATTAATAAATGATATTAGCTAAGATAACATGCTTAACGTTAGCCATGACAGAAAAAAAGCAGGTGATCGTTATCTGGCAGTTAAGTTACTAATTATTTTTATGGGTATAAAAATAATAATTAGCAGGACAAAACTAATGATAGCCTACTCTAATTAATTATAGAGCACTTACAGCAAATCGATCTCCTGTAACGTTACCGTTAGTTTAATTTTATTTAAAATGGCAGGATGACCATTGAGTTGTTTCTAGTGGCATATTATTGAGTTTATCTAACATTACTGAATTAGCTGTTTCAAAATTATTATTGCTCTAGAAACAGAATATTATTTTGTGCATATTTTAATTGTGTATAATTTATATATTTAAAATAAATAAATTACGATATGTTTTGACCTATCCCAATGTATTATAGTTATCACTAACAATTTATTTGAAAATGAACAATGTATATTAATACATTTTTGGCTTTATTAATTCATTTTGTTCAACGTTAATCCTAAAATGAAGATAACAAAAATGAAACAACAACAAAAAATGCATGTGGTCGCAATAAACTGTATGATAATAACTTTGACAGACTGCATTAACTAAAGATCGTTAATTTTGCTGTCCAACCATAGTGTCCAACACATCGTGAAAGACTTGTTCATTTTAAATCATTTAAAAAATAGTCAACGTCAGTTTTAATATAGTATATTATTATGTATTTAAATTTAAGTCGTTAGTTGTTGTATTTGTATTTAACTTACCTTATTTCAGCAAGCAAAAGAGAAGTTCAATGTGAACCGCCAATAAAAAAAACGAGTAAGAAGTTCAGGGGGCGTGGTTGATTGCGAGTGCGTTTGGGCGGAAGCTTGATACCGCGGCTCCGCCTCCGGCTCCACTGACGGTTCCTTCTGCGCATGCCCAGGCTCCAAACTTTTTTTTTTTTTGACGTATTGCGTAACATGTCAGCGCCCATTCGGTCGGCCATTTTGGCTTCAGTTCATTACAATGGAAGGAAGCGGCGTCGCGTCGTCCATCTTTTTTTACAGTCTATGCTCTACTCTAAATCCCCAGAGAAACCTCACAGTGAATTAGCCTTCTGGGTACAAATTGACGAGCTCTGCTGTAACATTATTGTCATTATTTTTTAGTATTATTATTTAATTCCACCAAAATAAATTATATCTACAATAAATGGTAGGGTATTAGTGCTCTTGGATGCAGTGATATTGAATTTTTTTGTGTGCCTATATTCGAAAGCGTTTTAGCTAGATTTTTTAGCTTAAATATTTTTTGTTTTGCGACAGTTTTAGAACGCATTTTGTTTGCATTTGTCATGCATCTCAAAGCACATGTTTTTGTGTGAGTTTTTTGTTGTGTTTGGAACAAGAAGTCTGGTAGTGTGATCCTCAGGCATTCATTCCCAGCTTTTCCCTGTCAAACAAAGTCGGCAAATGTATGATGCAGAGTGTTTTAAAATCTATTCAGATTTTAAAAGTGTTGTGTATTCCAGCCTTTAGTTGAACACACAGAAATCACAACCACCGTTAAAAGTTACAGTTATGTGTAACGTTAGCTATGCAAGAAAAATAAATCTAGTTTTAAATGTGGTGGAAAGTTTTATTTATTATACTAAAGTGATTCTTTCAAAATTTCAGGTTATACTTATCTGGCAATTCATTTGAGTCATCCTTTAAAAGCTCAGCTATTTAAAAGGGAAAGTAAGGTATGTTGTATGTTTTATTTGTATGTTTAACTTCTACCTCTTTTGACTTAATTATGTTTTTTTCTGTGTCTTTACACTAATAAGTGAGCAAATGTGTTATCAACCTCATTTCATTAAATTTTGCAAAGACACAGTTCCTTCACTATCACTCAGTTTTCTGTACCTAGCTTCTCATTGGAGCACTTTGTGCAGTTTTCCGGGGTTCTTTGAAGCAATGTCGTCATAGTTGGGTAAACTTCTATAGTGGTGAATGGGAGACGACAGCAATTATATAAAAAAAAAAAATACAAAAAAAATATAATATATAATTTTTGTATTTCCAATTGCTCCAAAAGCAAAAGAAAAAATCAGTGATTGATTTTCATTGATTTTGCAAAAGAGGGAAAAAATATAGAGAGATTGATTACTACGGATGTAATGGTATTATCAATATCGTGGTATTGCAATAGCAAAATTTTCTTGATATTATCGTGGTCACATGACTGTATGAAATAAGTCTTCCGGGCAAAAAGTGTAGGTTTTTTTTTTTTTATCTCTGTTCTGAAAATGGTTCTGGTGTGATAGGTGGGCAAATTGCGTGAAACGTATCCTTTAATACAGTGAATCTCAACTAGGGCTGGGAGATATATCGCATGCGATTGTCACGTGCATTTCGTCAGTAAAGCCGGCTCCCTGATTACCGCTAAATCGCCATCACCTGCTTTCAAATGGAGCGCCATTTAATAGACAGAGCCATAGTTCACTGACAAGCTACACAATATCGCGTATATTCGATAATGAACGCGATATTGCGTAGCTTGTCAGTGAACTACGGCTCTGTCTATTAAATGCCGCTCCATTTGAAAGCAGGTGATGGGAATTTAGCGGTAATCAGGGAACTGGCTTTACTGATGAAATGCGCGTGACAATCGCATGCAATATATCGCCCAGCCCTAATCTCAACCTTTTTTGAGTAATGGACCCCTGTTATTTTTTGGAACCATCCTCAAGGACCTCAGAATAATATTGGCTCATTGGTATCATGTCTTTGTGACAACCAAATGCAATAATGTATAATTTACTATTATGGTAGTTGACTTCTCCAATATTCAGTAACATTGTCAGTTATATATATTATCTTCTTCTTTTATGGGAACATGTCAAATGTCAAAATATACAAATATTCATATTCAGATATTTTATAAGGACCCCCTGGCATTACATCAAGGACCACTAGGGGTCCACGTTGAGAAACTGCTTTAATAGAGACATCTCACCTCACGAACATTATACCAATGAATGTACTGAAAAGCCCTCGCAGCTCGTGCTACTCATATACGTCAGATATCAATGCAGAGAGCGAGAGCGCTCGCAAGAGAGAGGTGCACAAAGGCAAGCTGCACGATTATTAGTCTTTAAAAGATCACATTTTTGATTTCATCACCCACATGATCTAATTCCTAAATGATAACGGTTTGCCCATGTATATTAAACTTTTGACAAAAATAAAATCGCAACATTCAAATCTGCATTCCCCCTGCCGTTGATCTAAAAAGAGTTGTCATGTTTACATATAATCAACTTCACAAACAATCTTGTCAAATACACAGTATCATTTCTATTACAAATATTACAATAGACCCTTTTCACAGACTGTGATGACGCATTGTAACGGTCATCAATATCGTACTTTTTTTTTTTATTATTATATTTTGATATTTTTTTAAAAAACGTATGTACATTTATAACACTATTCTTAGTAATATATTACTTTTGCATCAAATAAAAAAAAACTAGTTAACGCTGCTGTGAGGGTGTTTCTAATACAGCGGCTATGGGAGTGACAGTAAAAATGACATGATCTTTCTCTCTTCTGACTGCCGTTATCAATCGCTCTCTATTTTTTTCTCTTTTTGAAAGTTGTGAAAACACAATTGTGGAGTTATTCTTTTGCTATTTGAGCAAATGGAAACACAAAAAATTATATTTAATGTATTCTCTCATTCACCACTATAGAATTTTACTCAACTTTGACGACTTCCACTTCTGAGAAACCCGGAAATGTGAAAAGGGTCCATTATCACAGAACTGTACAAAAGTGTATAATTCAGGTACTAAATCACCTTTGAAAGTGCTTCTAATAACCACTGTATTGATTGCATTGTTACGCCACTAGGTGGCAACAAATTACCGTTAAAAATGTCTCTATCTAGAACAGCGATTCTCAACCGGTGGGCCGCGGCCCACTAGTGGGCCTTGGAGCGCCATCTAGTGGGCCGCGTAAGCAGTGTTAGACTACACCCAAAATATATATATATATATATATATATATATATATATATATATATATATATATATATATATATATATATATATTTAAATTGACAAATCTTGATATTTTCTAATTATCTAATTATTCTTATGAATTTATGTGACCAAAAACACATATTATGTGACAGTGAAGTCAAGATGCATTATCTAAAAGGTAATTTATTTTTAAATATCGCAACACCAATCACGTCGCAATGTCAAATTGAACATCTGTTTGATCAAATGCCGTAACATTATGTTTCTATGAAACGGATCATTTTCTGAAAAGAAATGCAGATTTCCCCTCTTCTGGTCTATGTATCCCTGCCTCTGCTGAATTATTTTTATCCTCGGTGGGGATAAAAAAAAATCCCCCCTGTGTTATGCTAGGCCTACTCCACAAACCACCAACAGAGCATATAAAATACCAAAAATAAAAATCTTTTTTTTTTTAAACATCGGCGAGTAAAACACTGCGTTTATATAGAACTGTCTCTTTACGACCAAAACAAACGGGACACTTTTCAGACGCGCATTCAGAGTTCGCCTCAGCGCCGGGCGCAAGTCAAACGCGGAAAAGGAGCTTCATTGAACAAAAATAAACTGCGGTCAGATGAGATGTTGTCAGCCTATGTCGGTAAAATTAACACGACTGCTCACGACGCACACTCAAGAATTGCATGCGCAAATGCGCCGGCGCGCGCTGCATAATTACTTTATTATAGCTTATATGAAGCGCAAAAGAAACTACGAGCAATGACCGCCGTTGTTCTGTTGTAAATTAAGTCATGAATTTTCCACACATGCGATTAAAGCTGCCTCAAAACTGTGCATGTTGTTGACATGGTTTTAAAGCTATTGTTATCCAATTTGTTGGACTTAAAACGTCTTAAAAATGCACATATGTACACCAAAGAAATCTAAATTTTCTAGGGGGAGCATGCCCCCGTACCCCCCTGGCATACTACTTTTTCTGACCTTGGTAATTACACCCTGTGTATGGTCCAGCTTGTATTCTATCTAATGAAATCTGAGGTATATGTGTATACATATATACGCACAGTCATGTTCATATCACTAATAGTATTTGATAAATTGGGGTGAATGAACTTCTGTAAATGAATAGAGAGAATGTTACAGGTATTTTAGCATGGATGTTATTATTAATTAATTTGTTAAAAGAGTGTTCCCCTTGTGTGTCTGAACCAGTCATTGGTCCTACCTGCCCTGTTACAAGAATAAATGGTTAAAGTTACTGAGTAAACCTGCCAAGTCTTTTTTTTTTATACAAGGACAGTTTTCATCTGCTGATTTGACCTAGTCTGCTACAGTGGCATAACAGATTAACAGTGGAGTATACCATTGTACTTTTTGAATTTTCTCTTATTCTTGGTTCATACTATCATATTTGGAAAGGTGGTCCTCGGAATGCTTTTAAACAGTCATTGGTGGGCCATGAGTTGCAAAAGGTTGAGAACCCCTGATCTAGAATCAAATGAAGTCCTTATGAATCCAACGTAAAAACTATTGTTTCACCTGTCTGGATCTTACTTGTGTGTTCAAGCATCTTATTTGTATTGAATTTGTGATAACACTTTACAATAAGGTTCATTTGTTAACATTAGTTCCCTTTCAGTCGGTCACGTTCGACGTACGTCAGTAGTGACCGACGAATTGGGATATCGCTAGAGAGCCCCTATCAGCTTCGAGAGAACTAAAACAAGCCAATGGAATTGGCGTGCGATATTTGCATAATGCGCACCTCCCCTAACAGGTGGATATAAAAAGGGGGGCAGATGCAATCGCACTCTGTCTTTCGCTTCGGAGCCTACCTGGTGTCCTGCGGCTGTTTGAACTTCAAGCCTCTGAAGAAGTTTCGGCGCTTGTGTTGGTGTGACGACGCCTGCAGCGAGGTCGCGAGTTGGAGTGAGCCGGGTGGAAACATCTACTGTTTTCCCAGCGTTCCGCTGTAATTCCACTGGTTGGTCTGCGATTTGGTCTGGTTCCTCCTGTGTTTTTCTAAACACGTCGTGACGCTCCCTGTGTGTCTCGACACAAAAGAGCTGAAGTTTCCCCTTCTAAAAGAGCTTCACAGACAGACACTGCGTCTTTTTCAAGATGTCATTCTGTCTGTGCGTTTCTGGAGGCGGTCGTTTCCTATCCTCTCTGACGGCCACGATCACTTTCTCTCATGTCTGCTTAGCGTGCTGAGACTGTGTTTGTGGGTGGTCATATTTTCTTATGGAAATATGTCCACGTCGGCGCGTTGTTTGCTCGCCTTTCTCGTAAGGGCTTGAGCGCTCAGCGCGCCGTGTGCCGTCGAATTGCCGGCTGACAGCGCGCGTTGCCACGGCAACCCTGCGCGCTGTCTGGCGCTCTAGATGCACGGTCGAGACTCGGCTGCCTTTAATGAGGTGGAGTCCCCTCACTTATTCCCCGATCTAGTTATTTTTCTGAATCAGAAAAGTGCTACTTTGGTTAATAAGCCTGGGTGACCAGAGGATCACAGTGGGGCAATACCCGCCGACTCATTCTCCGTGGGCCCCCCACTCCTCTAGTGCATCGCAAACATGTTGTGACTATGTTCGTGGGTGGATCATGTTTAGATACATGGCCACGTCGGTGCCCAGGGTGCCGTGTGTCGTCCAGTTGGGCGGCCACGTTCACTGTCCAACATGGCTGGTAGCTTCTGCATGTGTTGCTGGTCCTCCTTAAAATAAATATGGAGGACCTAACATCTTAGTCAGGGCTCCAGCAGAGGATCAGATGTCGACTGCTACATTGGAGAGAGTATTGTTGGGCTCTGAACATGAAGATGAGGCTGAGCGTCCCACGGTTGTGGCGTGCTCATGCCGAATCGGATTCAGACTTGGCAACCATGCTTTCCCGGGCCCCCGGGGGTGTCGTGCGACGCGTACTCGCCTTGCCGCGCCCCCTGGCTTAGCCCGGATGTGCATGAAAAAACTTGGCAGTTTGTGGCCTTTTTTGGCGTTAATATGGAACGCCAAGAGGGTCATAATCTGCACTACAAGTTTTTTTCTCTCACTACCCCCTAGGGTGGGGTGGCAGTGCTACGGGCACACCACCTCTGCCCTGCATGAGTCTTGGCCCCTGGCAAGTCTGCAGTAGGTCAAAGCACTCATTGCATGTGGGTAGTTCTGAGTCGGGGTTGAGCTACGCAGGATGCAAATCAAAGCGCAGGCCCCTGGCCAGACAATGTCCACCATGGTGGTCCAGAAACACCCCTGGCGAGTCTTGCTGGGATGTGCCGTCGTCAAAGTGTGCTTTCTCGATGCGCTCATCTCACAAACTGGCCTTGAACCCAGCCCGCTCAACCCGCAGTCACCTGACTAGCGGGAGACGGTCCTGGAGATATGGCGACCTGGAGCTGACGTAAACGGTTCTTTCTCCCCGGAGGAGGGCCGGGTGGAGAATTGGTCTGTTCCGCCGCTGGCTCTCCGGAGTCCAGCGGTACCCACTAAGAACTGTTTTCCGATCCTCTACGTCCCAAGAGTGTGGCTGGCGATGTGCAGCGCCCCGCGTTGCTACTCCCAGCCCCCTCTCACCTCGCCAGCAGGTGTCAGTGTGTTGGTGCAGGCCGCGCCCCGTGTGCCGTCTCCCATACGCACTGCTACCTCGCAGAGTCTGATCACACTCTGGGCCGCTACCACGCCGCCCGAGTCGGGTCCCCGTACTCTGGTTCGCTGCCCCACCCCCGGTACGTCTGTGGTGCGTTTGGTTCTGCTGGCTCGGTGTCTGGAGGCCTGGTTAGTGCCCCCAGCCCGTTCCGCTGGCTCATGCGTACTATCAGACTCGGCTATGCGATTCATTTCACCCGGTGTCCTCCGGCGTCCAGGGGTGTCCACTTCACTTAGGTGTCGTTGGACATTGCACCTGTTCTCCGAGTGGAGAT
Source organism: Chanodichthys erythropterus (assembly GCF_024489055.1). Lineage (NCBI taxonomy): Eukaryota > Metazoa > Chordata > Actinopteri > Cypriniformes > Xenocyprididae > Chanodichthys > Chanodichthys erythropterus. The sequence goes on from NC_090240.1 coordinate 1,396,980, forward strand.
TGCTGTCCTCCTGGCGAGGGATACAATCGAGCCGGTCCCTCCAGCCGATTTGAAGTCAGGTTCAGCCCTACTTCATTGTACCCTAAAGGGCGGTGGGCTATGGCCAATCCTGGATCTGCGCGAGTGCTGCTCTCGAGCATTTTCGAGTGCGTCCGTCCCGGGGTTTGGTTTGCAGCATTCGACCTGAAGGATGCATACTTTCATGTCTCGATTCTGCGCTCGGGTCGAGCATGTCAGTACAAACTCCTACCCTTCGGGCTGGCCCTGTCGCTCCACGCCTTACACGGTTGCGGAGGTGGCCATTGTTCCCCTCAAGGAACAGGGCGTTCGCATTCTCGACTGCCTCGACGACTGGTTGTTCCTGGCCAGCTCGCGAAGCAGTTGTGCGTACACAGGGAGATGGTTTAGCTCACCTCAGCCTGTTGGGTCTTTGGGTCAGCTGGGACAAGAGCAAACTCGCCCCCGGGCAGAGGATCTCTTTTCTCAGTCTCGAGCTAGACTCGGTCACCTGGATTGTGCGCCTCTCTGAGGAGCGCGTCCAGTCGGTGTTGAACTGCCTGAGTTCGCTCAAGCGCAGGATGGCGGCCCCACTGAAAGACTTCAGAGGCTCCTGGGGCATGTGGCATCTGCAGCCGCGTTTCGCCGCTCAGGTTGCTCCATATGAGGCCGCTTCAACACCGGCTCCGCGACTGGGTCCCGAGATGGCCATGGCAGCGCAGCACGCTCAGTGTCCTCGTGACACGGAGCTGCCGCCCTACCCTCATCCGGTGGTCGGACCCTTTGTCCCTGCGGGCGGGAGTACCCCTTGGACGCTGTGGTCCACACAGATGCCTCTACCACCGGATGGGGGGCCATGTACAACGGGCATGCGGTTCGGGTCTTGGACGGGGCCTCGACTGCATTGGCATATCAATTGCCTCGAGTTGCTAGCAGTATGTCTTGCACTGGGCCGCTTCAAGGAGCTGCTGTCAGACAAGCATGTACTGGTCCGCTCGGACAAGCACGGCGGCCGTTGCGTACATCAACCATCAGGCTGGTCTACGCTCCCGTCGCATATCGCAACTCGCCTGCCATCTCTTGCTATGGAGTCAGAAGCATCTGAGGTCGCTTCAGGCCACTCATGTCCCAGGTGTGCTTAACCGTGCAGCCTACGAGCTCTTACGGCAGCCTCCACTTGCGGGCAAGTGGCGGCTCCATCCCCAGGCGGTCCAGCTGATCTGGCACTACTTCGGCGAGGCCCAGGTAGTCCTGTTGCCTCCCCAGGAACTGCCCTCGGCCAGTGGTTTTCCCTGACCGGCGAGTCGCTCGGCACGGATACCCTGGCACTCAGCTGGCCCCGGGGCCTACGCAATATGCGTTTTCCCCCAGTGAGCCTTCTCGCACAGCTCCTGTGCTAGGTCAGGGAGGATGAGGAGCAGGTCTTGTTAGTGGCTCCATATTGGTCACTCGATGTTCGACTCTTCGATGTTGTCTGTTGGTTGGGTTCCATATGTTGCAATCCCTCTACGTGAGTGATTCCATATGTGTATTGTCCACGGTTACTCCCTACGGTGAGCCCGTGTCTTTCCCTTAGCAGAGCTTCTGCTTTCTCCTGTCAGATGAGTCTCCCCCTACTCAGGTGGAGCCATCCCAGGGACTCATATGCGTTCTGCCCTGCGGGCCAGTCCATATGTTTTCCATGTAAATTCCTTCCCCTCTGGGTAGGTAGTGGTTCCGCAGCGTTCCTTACGGGTTCGCTTCCCCAGTGTAGTCTAGTTTACTTAGTGGGTATATCGGAACAGCAGTAGACTTCCCGGCGTAAGCTCGCCCCCTTCTCCGTCCCCTTGGTGCGACGGGCGGCTAGAGCCTGCGCTGGGCACTGGAAGGGGTTTCGTAACTGTGGCGTTTTAGTTGGGATCCCAATTCGTCGGTCACTACTGACGTACGTCGAACGTGACCGACTGAAAGGGAACGTCTCGGTTACGTATGTAACCCTCGTTCCCTGAAGGAGGGAACGGAGACGTACGTCCCGTCGCCACAGTTTCTGTACCCTCGCTGCAGTGCGGACACCGGTTGTCTCCTCAGCGAAAAACAGAGTGCGATTGCATCTGCCCCCCTTTTTATATCCACCTGTTAGGGGAGGTGCGCATTATGCAAATATCGCACGCCAATTCCATTGGCTTGTTTTAGTTCTCTCGAAGCTGATAGGGGCTCTCTAGCGATATCCCAATTCGTCGGTCACTACTGACGTACGTCTCCGTTCCCTCCTTCAGGGAACGAGGGTTACATACGTAACCGAGACGTTATTATGTACTAACTAACATGAACTAACCATGAGCAATATATTTGTTACTGCATTTTTAAAATCTTTGTTAATGTTAGTTAATAAAAATACAGCTGTTCTCAGTTTGTTCATTTTACTTCACTGTGCATTAACTAACAAATACAACTCTTGAGAATGTTAGAAAACATAATAGATGTTACCTTTGTCAAGGTCCAGCTGGTGCAATTATTTTTAGGGATGGGCATTTTTCCAAAATATTGTATTCGAATATTTGGGCTCGTAAAAAACAAATATTTGAATATTCGTTTATTTAAATTACCTTAAAGGGTCATGAAACCCCCGTCTTTCCGCTCAAGTCTAGCTCACAATCTTTTTGAAAAATGCAACTTAAATGGGCGTGGTGGCTGTGAGAAGAGGGGAGGGGAGAGGAGAGGAGAGGAGAGGAGAGGGGGGAAACTCTCATCGCCAGTAGCCCATGCATATCGACTGTCACTAAAAATCAGTGGTAAAACATGAGGAAATACTACATAAAAAAAAGAAAAAAAAAAAAAAGAAAAGTTAAAATCTAATGAAATACACTGACACTTTATTTTTGTCTTTTCAAGAGTTACTGAATGCCCTGCTACATATATCCTACAGTAATCGTAATTCTATTAAAACATATTAATGTACATGTGTAATTACAGTCATTATAAAATATATAGTTGTTTATATACACACTATACATGCATATATTTGAAAAAAAAAAATAACGCTTAAAAAAAAACCTTGCGTACATAGCATAGATCTACGTGCCGAACCTGCAACACGCTCAGTCAGTCAGGCTGCGTGTCGACTGGAGCAGAGCAAGCGACCAGTCACATTTAACTTACGCGCGGCTCAACTTCCATAGGAATGAACCGAAAACACTCGCACTTACCCGCTCGCTCCGCGCCAACGGACACGCACCGTCAGTCAGTCAGTCTCTCTCACTGTTTAGTGCCGTTAACCGTCCTCGTCATTGGAAAGATCCACGTGGTGTCATGAATAATTAAGAGAGTGTCTACTCATTGGATAAAAAACTCAGTCTCGTTAATAATTATGAAACACCGATGAGTCATCAAAGCACTATCTGTGAAGATTTTAAGCCCGGAAGACGAAAATAGCGTATAAAAACTAAAATTTAACCATTTCCCCCCCACTATTAAATCTAACAGATGCTAACATTGTCTTCAATGGTGTTCAACACACATACCTCTGTTAAAATCTCAGAAATTTTGGTTTAGGGTTTCATGACCCTTTAAACAAGAAGGACTTTATTTTTTTTAAAAATTCATCAAGAGTTTGTAACCATTTCTGAACAAGCTTACAATTAGGCAATATACACAACAAGCTTACATTATATCTTAAGCTTTTTCTTTTAGTTTAAAGCATTAAACAATTTGTGCAAACAAACAAACAAACAAATTTAAATTACAAAAGCATTTAAGCTCAAGCAGCGCGAACTAGAAAAACGCTAATAAAGTAGACAGTGCCAGTTATCGTACAAAACGTACATAATACACTCGAGACAGTAGCCTATATGGTTATCGTTTTCATATTGTTTCACATGTTCATGTTGAGAAAAACAATAATATTATCCACATGTTTTGGTAAGAAAACGAGACGTTTCTAACAGTAGCACTTTGTTTTCTGTTCGTAAATGTGTCCTTCGACGAAATTTAAGGAAGCATATGTCTCAAAATCATTTTTCAGATAAGTTATCTTCTCGGCTCACTTTGGGTATAGCTGTGCTTAGCCTACCTGTCGTGAATGCAGTGATGGACAGCTGTGTTTCCTCATTTCATGTGCTTTGTCATTATGGTGGTGATATTATGATAACCCTGTTTCATGAATTAATTTGATCAAAAAGTAATTCCATTGTGTTCATCCAAGTAATTCCAAACTTCGCGAGGCAGACCATAGACATATATACGTAGACGCCTCATGACGTGCTGGAGCGTGATCCAGCGTCGCCGCCATATCGGTTGGGTCTCTCCACTCAACGCTAGCACCAGAGTCAATCGGAGTCAACGGAGAGCGAGCAATTATGCCAGTATTTTGTGCAACTTACGGTTGCAATAACCGACGCAGTATTGATACCAGATCGCATGGGATTACATTTCACAAGTAAGATTGAACAATGATTTAGGTTATTTTACCATTTATAAAATTATAAATGAGTGAGTGTGAGTGAAATAAATTCAAATGAACAATCAAACTTGTTTCTTTATTAAAATATAAAATTAATTAATTTATACTATGGGCGTCGGAAGCAAAAAAAAAATAAAAATGTGGGTGGGTCCTCCCTCCCAATTTTATTTATGCAATTTTATATATATATATATATATATATGTATATATATGTATAAATTAGATTGATAGATAAAATGCCAATCAATCGGTAGTTATTGATTTTTTTTTATTTATTTTTTTATTAGAACAACGAGACACAAACCTTTACATTCAATCACGTTTTTGCTCCCATTTATTTTCACACATTAGTGCATACAAGGAAATACACAATTAGTACCTTTGATTTCGTTAGATAGAAAATAAGCAGGGCCGTACGCAGGGTTTTATATTTACCGAGGTCACAAAAAGTATTATGCTAGGGGGGTTATTATGCTAGAAAATGTTGATTTCCTTGGTGTACATATATGCATTTTAAGACATTTTAAGGTCAACAAATTGGATAACAATAGCTTTAAAACCATGTCAACAAATACATACATGCATGCAGTTTTGAGGCAGCTTTAATCGCATGTTTGGTAATTCCATGACTTAATTTACCTCAGAATAATGATGGCGCATGCCGTAGTTTCTTTAGCGCTTTAGTTAAACTATAATAAAGTAATATGCAGCACGCGCCGGCGGATTTGCGAGAGCAATTCTTGAGTTCACGCTTCGAGCACAGTAGGCTATAGCCTAACGGCTGATTGGAGTTTTACTGACATACCCTGAAATCATCTGACCGCAGTTCACTGTTGTTCAGCTGAAGCTACCTTTTCCGCGCTCGTTTGACTTGCACCTGTCGATGAGGCGAAGGTGGAATTCGCGTCTGAAAAGTGTCCTGTTTGTTGTGGTCGTAAAGAAACATTTCTTTATAAACGCAGCGTTTTACTTGGCGATGTTTTAAAAAATATTTTTATTTTTATTTTTTATGCTCTGTTGGTGGTTTGTGGAGTAGCATCACCTTAGGGGGATTAGACAAATGCTGAATTAGAGACGGTAAAAGTGAGTGGGTCCAATATCATTGGTCTTAAAAAGTGAGTGGGACAAGACCCACATACAATGGCTCCGACGCCCATTTATCAATATGCCATTGTGTGTGTGTGTGTGGGGGTGTGTGTTTGTGTGAGAGAGAGATAAATAAATTCAAGTGAACAATCAAACTTGTTTCTTTATTAAAATATAAAAATTATTCATTTATATATTTATCCATATGCCATAGCCTACCATATGGCTTTGTTAAAGAGCGTAATACAAAGTCTTTCAATATGAAAGCAGAATTTTTCAATGTGTTCTAAAAAACTTGTTAAACATGCTCCACAGCGCCACCCGGTGCATTTAGTTATAACTGCGAGTTTTAGTGATTAGGATTTATCATGGATTCAACTGCATTTACGGCCAGCAAAGCAACATAGTACAATTCGAATAGTATTTTTATTTTTCGAATATTAATTACAGGTCGAATATTCGAATGTTCAACTATTTGTGCACACCCCTAATTATTTTATGTTATAAAAGGGAGTTTTAGGTCATTTAACTCATCTAATACTATACCTCACCTCTAAGCAACAGTTATGATTAGAGGATAAAGAAAAGAGGACAGTATATGACATGGTTAATTTGTACATCATTGTAATGTTCAATCATTGTTAAACACTTATCATAAGTTATGGCACTTTTTCCAAGTCTTCATTTGTCTTTTTTTTTTTTTTTTTTTTTAAATATTGCAATAAATATCATATCATGGACTTTATATCAAGGTATTATTGTATCGTGAGATTTTGATATCGTTACATCTAGTGTTGTCATGGTATCAAAATTCCAGTAGTCGTTACTAATACCATGGAAATTTTACAGTTCTCTTTACCAATTTCAGTACCACAGCAAAATCAGTTGTAACTATTTTACTATTTTATATAGCCTATTTTAAAAACATATTAAATATGAATTGGACTGTGTGTGTGTATGTATGTGTATATATATATATATATATATATATATATATATATATATATATATATATATATATATATATAATATTTAGGCTACCTCAAAAAAATGCTTGAACATCCATTTTGGACCAGAATAAACCAACTCAAACCAGCATACCAGCTTCAAAACCTACCTTAACCAGCATATGCAGGTTTTTTCAACAGGGGTAACAGACGTGCGTGTTTATTTTAGCAATTCCGTCAGTGAAACAACACAATACAGCCTGTAAAACTATGAAATAAATATCGGTAAATAACAATTTATTTATTTTATTATTTCCACACAAAGATGCATCATATAGCCTACTGCTCTGCTCTTTGAGAGGGATGTGGGACACGAGCAGGAAAGAGACCATTTCTCTTTAATAATATCTTCATGTTATCTCCTGACGTTACATGCAACTGACCCTTGTTGTAAAAGGTCCGAAGAGCGAGTTTTATCCTCCGCAGGGGCAAGAAATTCAGTCTAAAAAGCAAAAAAAAAAAAAAAAAATGTAAAAATCACCAGCGTGTGTGAGACGCACTATATACAAATAAACTTGATGCACCTTATAAAGTCTAATAACAAGCACAAACTGTGTTAAATAGAAATTGATGTACAAGCAAAAAGGTTTCTGTCCTATAGTGTTTTTTCTACTTTACCACAGTAAAGAATGCGAATATAATAGGCCTAAATGTGAATGAAAGAAAGAAACGTTTATAATCCCCTGCGTGAGTGAAGATTTGAAAAAAGAAACAGAGATTCCATGTTCAGTGGAATAACTAATAGAATATTGTTAAATTCTCTGCTAATCAGGTGACCAGATCACAATTCACAAAGCAGAATACAAAGCTTAAATTTATGGACTCGCGTACCTCTCTCATTCGCGAACCAAAATGTTTCCATGGCTGCGGTGTCACATTTACTTACTAACCTATTTTTTCTTTTGTAAACAAAGCTTTGTGCTTCACTCGTGTCATATTCAAGTAAATACTGCCACAGCCCTATTGGTGGGTACCGAATATACCAGAATCTTGGTACTACAGAAATGCGGGTATCGTCACATTTTCAAAATTTCAGTACCGACTGCCACAGTACTAGTGTTGTCAAAAGAAAAAATAGGTTAGTAAGTAAATGTGACACCGCAGCCATGGAAACATTTTGGTTGGTACCAAAGTACCGGTACTTTTGACAACACTAGTTATGTCCTAGGGACATATTAAAAACTGAATTTATATGCAATTGTGTTATAAAGTCAGAATTATAAATCGCATAACTGTAATATAAATATATATATAAAAAAGTCAGAATAGTGAGATACAAAAATGGAAATTGTGACCTTTTTTTCATTCTGTGCCGGAAACAAGCTTCCATTGTCATAATGATTAAGAGCTCATATTAAAAACTGATTTTATAGTTAAGTCATGGCAATAAACTATACGCCTTTTAAAGACTCGGAGAGCAATATATCACTTTAGGGTGTAATCCTTGTCTTTTATTCCTGCCATAGTAAAATTAAAAATGTCCTGGAAAAGTCATGGAAAATGATTGCTGAAAAACAGTGGGAACCTAGACTGGGTAAACCCAGCCTGATCTGCCGGCGATTTGATTTTGCCCGGCAACTCAGTCTGGAACCCCATACATTCATTAAGTTGGCTTGAAAAAGCCAACTTACTGTTATGCTATTTTCATGTGAGACTACAATTTCCAACTCTAACTCCTCCTAGAGCTTTAACTCTACAAACTCCAAACTCGGGTCAGACCTTCAGAATGTTCTGACTTAGTGTGCTATATCTTTACTAACTGATCCGACTTATGGTTTTCCTAAAAGTGACTATTAAAGCTTGGAAAAATCCCATTGACTTTCATTGATGGAATGTTCAAATGAGCCAAGACTGTCAAATTCCAACTGTCAATATTCAAATTTAAACTACGGAAGCCCATTAGACTCAAACTCAATTAGACTCAAGTGCCATTTTATGTACTATTTCTAATCCATTAAAACTCATAAACCTATCTATCTATCTATCTATCTATCTATCTATCTATCTATCTATCTATCTATCTATCTATCTATCTATCTATCTATCTATCTCTAATATGATCTATCTATCTCATAGCAACCACCCAAATCAACTTAGCAACTGCATAGCAACACTTTAGCAACCACTCAGAATACCCTAGCAACCACATAGCAACACCCTAGAAATCACCCCGAGTACCCTAGCAACTGCATAGCCACACTGTAGCAACCACCCAGAGTACCCTAGCAACCGCATTGCAACACCTTAGCAACCACCCCGAGTTCCCTAGCAATCGCATAGCAACACCCTAGCAACGACCCCGTGTACCCTAGCAACCGTATAGCAACACCCTAGCAACCACCTTGAGTACCCTAGCCTTGAGATTCTATCTCTCTCTCTCTCTCTCTCTCTCTCTCTCTCTCTCTTTCTCTCTTTCTATCTATCAAAACTACTAAACTAAAACTTTCAAACTGAAAACTTTCAAACTTTTAAAACTACTTCAAACTTTCTAGCTTGGCTTTTTCAAGTCAACTTAAAGAGCTTTTTAAATGCTGTTCTAAATATTATATTCCAAAGTTAATGTTTTCCAAGTGCATGTCATTTCATGTCATGTGACTTGGGAGTGAGCGTCACACGCAGGATGGCTGCTCCGCCTGAGATTGCAGATCCCCCGGACAGATATAAGTCTATTGTGTGGGAACATTTTGGTTTTCCAGTGAAGTACATGAATTTGTGTCATAGACAAAGCACACCCAATCTGTCGTAACTGTTTCACAAAACTTATATATGACAGGAAAAAACTTATATATGATATATGACAGGAAACACGTCTACCGAACCGAACCGTGGCTCCAAAACCGAAAACCGAACCGAACCGTGCCATTGGTTACACCCCTAGTGAATAATGCTCTTTGATCACGCCTCTTGTGCAGTAGAAAATACATGCCGACTCCCCAGACCTATGATCAATTTTAAATTGAGCTTGGTCTGGTGATAGCCAGACAAGTGGGAACCCTGAAAGTGCACAACTCTTTAAGTGGAAGAAAGCTACTTTTTTTCCCTTACATGCTTAACAGCAACTTATTGAAAAGCCCGGATGAGTCATTGGTTGGGAAATAAAATAAATAAAGTAATAAAGTAAAATAACGAAATTATAGGTTTTAAGTAGAAAATAGTATTTATGTAAAGAGATAAAATGTATTATTATTATTATTATTATTTATAATGCACTTTTCTTAAACCCAAAGCGTTACAGTAATACAATAAAGCACAGTCTTAGCACTCTGAGGTCTGAAAACGCGCCGGTGCGTTTTGCAGGTTTTTTTTTTCACATTGCAGCAAAACAGACTTAAAATACTCCGTCATTTTTTGTCATAGAGACATAAGTAATATATCAATTGAAACTATAGAATATCTTCTTTTATTTGTATACACTCAGAGTAAAAACTAAATGTTGTGGTTTTTGTAAAATAAAGAAAACTAACATGATGCGGGATTTCTCTTCTCCCTCTGAACGAAGTCCCATCTGATAGTTCTCAGAAAATGAACTGTAACTTAGTGAATACTAATCACAGAAAAATTACACTTATGTCTAAAAAAACGTTAAGATGTCAGGTTTTAAATCGTGTAAGTCAAATCGAAAACAAACCTTCTGTGTTTATGTAATCTGTATGAAAAGAGAGCCATGTCAGAAGTCCGTGATTCAGCTCATTATCCGCTAATGCGGCCACGCCCACGGAGGGAGCGCTATTCAGACGCAAGTTCAGAGGCAATACATGCATTCATCATCTCAATCTGTATTTATTGTCTTGAAAAGTGTTTATGTGGATGTAAAAGTCATGGTTAGGGAGCTCTAGAAGACATGCAGTTAGTTCCTGTTTTCTTTTCTTCTATAGATGAATTTTAGATGAGTTTTTGTTTCTTTAGCACCCTCCGGCTGCAGTATGAATTGGAAACTCCATTCATGGAATAGCCTCTTCTTCTTTTAGATGAATTTGTGGACTAAAAATGCACAGAGAGAGCCCTCCGACTTCAAGTATGAATTGAAAACTTCAGCGCTCATAGTAATGACAATGAATATTAAATAAATATAACTCCTCTGTATAGAAAATTGACATAAGCATATGAGAATCCAATATTTCTCCAAATGTGCATGCTTTTAAACTAAAAGCCTATATTCAGACTCTTTGCATCACAGAAATACATTATATTTTAAAGTATAATATAAAACCATTACTTTATATTGTAATATCATGATATCAATATCATGATGAGCTTGAGACATCACAGAAGGTTTTTTTCACAGCCTACATGACTGAAATGCCTCATTAATATGCAAGTAATTTCAGCTCATTACTATGCAATTCTTTTGTCTTCTCAGGTGTAAATGGCCCATTATTCAGTGGTGATTCACGCCTCCACGCATACTGTGTTTCTTGGCAAAAAGTGTCTTACAAAAACTAAATCAATATATTGTTTTATATGAAGGAGTAGGCAGCATAATGTTTACATAATTCTGAAGCAAAAACTCTAGTCTACAACCTCCAATACCCAAAAGTATTGTAAAGACAGATTTACAATACTTTGTTTGGCCTTATTTCAGTGACTTAAGTTTTTTGTTTTTTCAATAACCACGCATAAACGTTATTCCTTCAAAAACACAAACATGTACATACATGTTCCTCACATATTATTGTAGCCTAGTTTGTGCTGAATACAGTGTAATGACACTTTTTCCATTAATATGTTTATGAACAACTCAAAAAAGCACACATGTCAGGGCATGTCAAAACTTCTCCAGGCCCCAAATCAGCCTCAGACTCCAGAGGGTTAAATAAATGTGTCTTAATCAACTTTTTAAAATGACCCAACGTTGGTGCATTCCTGACGGGCAGAGGAAGCACATTCCATAGCCGACGTATGTTATATTATATTAAAAATTGTGCACAACTCTTCTTAAGTGGAAGGAAGCTACTTTTTTCCCCCCTCACGTGCAACCAATTGGAAAGCCCGGATGACTCATAAGTTGGGAAATAAAATAAATAAAGTAAAATAGTAATATAAAGTAAATAGTAATAAAGTAAAATAACGAATAATAATTATTAGGGGTGTGACGAGATCTCGTGGCATGAGATCTCACCAGACTAATATGTGACAAGATTTCTTGTCGAGGCGAAAAGTAGTCTCGTGATGTTGCCATGACAGAGTGTTAGGATGATTAGGAAATAATATGCCACCGCTTCGTTTACATTACGCCCCTCCTGTCGTTTTGCTTTGTATTTAAATAAAAAACATTTAATTCAGTTGGATAACGGTCGCCGCCACTCCATATTTACAGAGTTACGCGCAGTTAAAGTAAACGCGAGCGCGCATTTCACCTTTTATTTATATAGCGCTTTTTACAATGCAGATTGTCAAAGCAGCTTTACATTGATAACTGGTACATTATTTGGCTTCACAGCAGCTCTTAAATAATAGTGTCAATGCAGGCAGATCAGAAGCACTGTTGAATAAATGTTAAGAATACTGTTGAATATCAAATGTCAAGTGTCCCCAACTAAGCAAGCCAAAGGCGACAGTGGCAAGGAACCCAAACTCCATCAGGTGACATCAGGTGGCAAACAAGTGGCAAATAGGTGTTAAAATGGAGAGAGAAAAAAAACCTTGGGAGAAACCAGGCTTAGTCGGGGGGCCAGTTCTCCTCTGGCGAACAGTGCTTTGTTATAATCAGGTTGCTATCATAAGTCTGATAGGATCGCAACAATCAAAGTATTTATTTCAGTTCCATCCAGTTGAGGATCGTATTCATCACGCCGGTATGGACGGTCTGTTGAGGAACTGTGGTACTGGCATTCAAACATGATTTCAATACCCCTCAATATTTTGAAAGCGGCTCCCTGATGAATACAGATGTAGGGACCCGTTCGACAGACGTTACCAAATGGCTTTATCAGCCAGAGGCATGATTGAACAAAGCTTCATTTGGTCCAAAAGATCCATTTCCTGACAGGAAAAACCTAGCTTTTACAGAAGTGATGACGTGACTTCTTTTAACAAAGGACTCTGTCTAAAGGACTTCTTTGCTCATCAGCAATAAACTAATCACGTGGGTCTGATCACATTAAATCTATTGATTCTCTCACAAAACCCTCTTGTATTATCGGACAGAACAGGAAAACACCCATCAATGGATTTAAAGACGAATCTGTCCTATCTATACCTCCTTTGTTTGAGCAATCCTTCCTGACCCGGTCACTCGTGACTCCGGTCGAAGTTTAAACTATGCTTAAGGACTCAATCTTGAATCTCAAAAGGGACAGTTGTCGATTACTTAAAGTATTAACTATATCCAGAATAACATTTGCTATGATGTGATTACTAATATGTTGGAGTCAATGCTTTATATGTTTGTAGTCCTGTATGCATCTTCTTTCTCTTATAATCATTGTTTTAATTAGGTCAGTCTAGTAATATGTGTGTAAGAAGTGTGTCGTGTTTGAGCTCTAAATGCAGAATTTATAATTCTCTGTAATTCTGTGTGAATGAAACATTGAAATTCAGTATCAGGAAAATATTAAGAAACTTTATAAAGTTGTTAATAAAACAGGAAAATGTTCTGCAGATATCACGCGATGTGATCAATAGACAATAGACGAGGCGTGTCTAATCTCCGTAGCAACGTCTCATTGGAGGATCGCATCTGAAGGAGGGAGCCAGAACTGCTCCTTTAAAACTATGCTGTCCGAACAAGTCGGTCAGTTGAGAAATATGAAATAAGGTCAGAGTCAGAAGCTGGAAGTCAGAAATCGGTCAGAAGTAGCCGAAGCACCGCTACTTTGACCACGGCGGAAAAGTCGCATGGGTCATTGAGAACTGATTGACCGGGGCTGATTTTCCATCTAACAGTCGTCGATTTGAACTACGAGCCACGCCGCTGATCAACAGCCGTCACATCCAGATTCCAAAACCCTCTGCGAAATATCTGACCAAAGTCTCCCAAGAAGAGAGCCGCTCAAGCCAGACGCTCAGATCAGAACAGCAACATCCTTTAAAGCTTCCGCGCAACCCACAGGGCTTTCCCGAGAAGACGTCACCTGAAAGACAGCCAATCCAGAACACGGGACTCCGCTGTACACGAGTCACGGAACAACCCGATTATCTCAGCTGTCAGAGCAAACGCAGGTACAAGCAAACTTCTCTCTCTCTTGCTGGAAACTGCTGAAACTCCTTTAAACCTAAAGAATCAAGCCAAAGCTCTGCTTTTGTGATTTTATTCCGGTTATAAGTTAAGTTAGCACTGAACTTGGGACTTTTCATAACTCATGAACTCCGCGAATGTGTGTGCATGTATGTATGTGTGTATGTGTGTGTGTGTTTAGCCTTAGTTTCCTGTAATCATTAGAAGTAGTCAATAAATCTTGTTTTGATTTTCACATATACGAGTTTCTTGTATTGTGTGTCAAATTACTGCCTTAAACTTAAGATCAAGTTACCTCTTGCTTATAATAATATAATAATTATAATAACAATAATCATAATAAAATATTGTTACTGTTGACCACAGAATAATATTTTATCCAGAATTGGTAAAATACTCTAACCTCAACTTTCGCTGGATGAATAATTGATGAAGTGTTAAATATTAATTCTGAATCATTTACAGTGAATCATTTACAGTTGATTCAATTCTTATTCCCTTTAACAATTAAATTGAGCTAATAAATGACGTAAGGCTAAGGTACATTACATAATGGTGGAGAAAAATTCGGGCAGTTTAATCTAATTTGTACACAAAACAAGTAACTTGTGTGATTGTATCTTTCTATTAATCCGGAAAATAGATTAGAAACAGAAACGAGGCTTTTTGATTGTCATTACAATGATTGCACATAAGGCGCGGTGGATGAATGAAATCTGAACTCGAGTTGTTTGTCTGTACGTTTTGTTGTTGTTGTTAAAGCTGCAGTAAATGAATCTAAGATTGTCTGCCAAGACAAAAGGAAAGTCGCCTTAGAGCGCACCAGGACAGAGTAAGCGTGTTCCTTGCTTTTGTTCTTTAGGCCTTGTAGCTAGTGGATAATATTGCGTGTTCCAATGTTATTTCAACTAAGCTAAAATCCCTGCATGGTTACATTAGAGAGTAGCTACCTAATGTGCCGCCTATATCCGCTCATTCGTGAGATGAGATATTAATACTCTAAACACCACATGTCTGAGTTTGATTTGAATGGGATTATTTTTAAAATTCTTGATCTAGTATTGTTGCAGTAAATCTTGCATGTTGTTGCGTGTCCAGAAACTGACACGAATTCAGATCGCCGAGATCTCAGTAACGTTAATTATTAATTGCAGAAAAATCTGTGGATTAATGTGCCTCACTCTAACTTGAGGGGGTTGTTCAGCTCTGAAACGCGAGAAGCTGAATGGTTCATTGTGAATGAACTGCGCTGTCAGTTCAATAATTATTGTGCTTTTGTTGTTTGTTATCTGTGTGCAAAGAGTATAGAACAAGTGTATTCTTTGTTGTGCGTTAGTCACCACGACAGTGACAGCTGTAACCCGGAAGCCCTAAGAAACCTTTTCCGGGACAACCTTTAAGTGCGCATGCGCAGACTGCCAGCGCCATATTCAACTGTGTGTAAACAAAGCCTAGCATAAGCTGAGCTAGCTAAAACTAGCGCGGTTGCATTACAGTCTATGTAAAGCTAGTAGCATTGCTAAAGAGCTAGTGGCTAGCATAGCATTTTGTGGTCTGAATGCAATGTTGCAATGTTGGAATGACTTCTTTCTTACTGAACTTTAATTCACTCTTGTGCTTTCACCTCTCTCTCTCTCTAACTTGCACATCTTATTATTTTTTTTTTTTCTCATCTCCTCCGATTTGAGAGAACGTGACAAATGTTAAATTAATAAACCTGTTTGTTGATCTCATTTGTTGAAGAGTTGTCTCTCTCCTAAATTTACTCTTGTCAGTTAAACACGGTTTTGTTTTATATTTAGCAATCATCCTGATTACATTTGAGGACATTTCCTGTTATTTGTAACTGCTCTTACTGATTTTAATGACATCTGGGAATATGAATTTTTGATTGGGAACTTTAATTCGATTTTCAATTTTAATTGAAAATCAAGTTCATAATTTCAGTTTAGCTTTCATATGGTATGGATATTTGTGGATTAATTTAATTGTAGTTGCTTACAAACATCTGGCAATTTTAATCATTAACTAATCATTATTTCTTTGAAATTTTAATTTCATTAGTCATTAATTAGGATTTGGGCTTCCCTAATTCAGATGATACTTGATTAATTAATTTGATTATAATTGCTCTCAATGTTTAATGCTGAACCCATTACAATTTTAATTCACAACTATAATTTCCAAATTTAAATTCAAATTTCATAAGAAAATAGAGTTAGTCTCAGACTTTCACTCCCTTAGTCTTTGATTTAATTCATTTATTTAAAGGAACATTTTGGGGTCTCCCTCAATACTTGGGTCAGTTGACTTCTGCTAGCGCAGTAAGCCAATCCCCTAGGTGTAGCGACTTCCTAGCGCCACCACTCTGTCAACCCTGTAATTTTTCCAAATTTTGGGAGCAAAACTTCACTCTCTTCTTCTTCTCTCTCTCTCTCTCTCTCTCAGCTGTCCTCTTCTGGTTTGACTACTGCTGCTGGTTTTTGGATTTGTACCTGTGAAAGTC
This sequence comes from Chanodichthys erythropterus, assembly GCF_024489055.1. NCBI lineage: Eukaryota > Metazoa > Chordata > Actinopteri > Cypriniformes > Xenocyprididae > Chanodichthys > Chanodichthys erythropterus. Next base: position 1,413,191 of record NC_090240.1, read on the forward strand.
ATAAAAGCAGAGTGTTTGACAAATATTTGACAAATATTTGGGAAACGGAACACTTCTTTCAAAATTGTATGACACTCACTTTACCTTCCCTCCACATCCTGTTATCCTACTCAGCCTAGGCTCAAGCAGGTTGACAAGGAGACTGGTAGGCGTCCATAAACCCCGATCGCGCATCTAGAAACACTTTGTGGTGCATGGTTGTCAATCCTATTAGCTGAGAAACCAATACTGTCATTGTTATTGTTTTTCTTTCACCCCGAAGGGAATTTTAATAACAATCACAGTCCTGGTACTTTGAAATCCTTTTCAAAACCCCTGTCTAGAACCATCCTTCTAAATTAAATTTTACAAAACTCATTCTGCAAACAGTGTTAAAGACAAAAACTTCATTTTATAGGGAAACTGGAAGCACCCCATTATTACTCTGCTCTTTGCTAAATGCTATTCTGTTGTTTCGTGCTGTTCTTTTCTTCTGCTCTTCTCTAGCTGTGCTACCTGTGTGTGCTTACTGATTCTTTTCGCAGAGACTCTGAGTTAGAAGCACATCCACGAGAGGACCACAGTCTCGAACCAGTCTTACCTGCACATTTACACACTCATTACTCATTCCCATTAGCTCACACTTGACATTGCACCCTTACACCTTTGATTCGCCCTGCTTGTTTGTTTTGTTTCGTTGTGTTTTGTTTTGTTCTTTTCTTCAAGGTCTGTGTCAGTTTAGATCTCCCTCGCAGTGCCAAAACATGTCTCGCAGAACAGACCCTGCTGGACACTGGGAGGACCTGGAGACCCGGCTAAGTGTTGTAACAGACAGCATCCTACCTAAAGCCGCTGAAACACTAAAGCATCAGACACAGGACCAGCTGGATGACAACATAACAAGCCTCATGAAACGACCCAAGCCAGAGCTACAGTCACAAAGAACTAGCCAAGATCACCGGCTCCTTAAGCCACACACTCATCGCCACCCTCAAACTGAGCGACAGGCAAGCCGCCCATCGCCAGCAGGAGCTGACACGTGCACAACGACGCATCGAACAGCTGGAGCTGGAGGCTCAGGAATGACAAGAAGGGCCTGATGAAGTGGAACAAGGCGCAAAAGAGGAGATCAACAGGCTAAAAGAGACCCTAGCAGCTACTACGCAAGAAATGGAACGAGGAAGAACAGACTACGCTGATCTCTCCGACAAGCTACAGTACGCAGGACAGCTACTGGAAAAAGCAAAGGCTGACTTCAGAGACAAGAACAGCCGAATTAAAGCTCTCGAAACTCACCTGAATGAGTCAAGAAATGAGGTCAGCCGCCTAACACGTCAGCTTGACTACATCAAAGAAGAGTCCGACAGTATTAAAGAGGAACTCAAGCATGCATATGAATTGCGCTGTGAGCCGTCAAGAACACGTCGGACACCAACTTCACCTTTGCCGAGCAGGACCGGCTCCCCTGTTCCTGGACTGGCACATGATCAGAAGGGGGCAGTGCCAAAACAGTCACCAGCTCCCTCTGGAGAATCCTATCTCCCCGCTAAACTAAAAGAATTTGCTCCAGCCAGCCACAGATCATCTCATGGCTTGGACCTCAGAGACCTTGACAAGCTTGCTAGAAACATTGGCAAATTCACTCCAAATGTGCCAGGTAGTCCAAATGTTCAGAGTTATCTGCAAGATATTGACTTCCATCTGGAGATGAGACCCAATGTCACTGACAAAGATAGACTTTATTTGCTCAGAGCCACATCCAGCTCTGAAGTGTGCAGCTTCCTGGACTGGCAGCCTGCCCACACAAAGACTGATTACCACCTGCTCTGAGAAGCTCTCATTAAAGAGTTCGCTGACCCTGAGTCAGAACAAGGACTAGTGGCTGCCCTGGAAACAAAACAAGGTCGCCATGAATCTCCTCAAGTCTTCTATAGCCGACTCAGGCTAGCGTACTTCGGGTCTCGCAACGAACAGAATATGGAGGAGGAATTGAACTTCAAAACTCTCTTCCTGAGAAACCTCCATCCTGGGGTGAGCCACCATCTTGGCGTCCTTGCCTGTCCGCTCAACAGTTAAGAGACTTGGCGCACAAAGCTTACTGCAAACAGAAGATGGCCTTAGAAAAGGGCACCAAAACCACCACAGTTCTTGATTTCAACACACAGAGTCAAGGGCTGGCCCTAGAGGGCACCCAGCGTCAAGACCTTGCCAAGCCGACACCCAAAGAGTGGAATGCATCCTCGTCCAACAGAGAGTGGGACTCCCACACTGGTACTCGACCTAAACAGAGAGACAACCACTGGGATGGACCACGTGGACGACAACGCTCACCTGGACGTCACTGGGAAAATTCATGGAACCAATCAAGACCTCATGAGAGTCATTGGGAGAAAACCTGGAATCAGCCAAGCTCATTTGGAAACCCCAGAGGAAAAAGCTCATGGGAATCCAAGGGAAAACGACAAACACACCCTGGAGCAACCAGCCCAAGGAATCGACGAAAAAACTCACAAAGATTCCAAGCTGACCGAGCTCAAAATGAATCCATACCAGAACAAAAGACTTCACCTTGTTTCGACTCTCAAGAGCTGATGAAAATGATGATGAAAGAGTTCTTCCAACGAAAGGAAGACCGGAAGTGGGAAGAGAAAAAGAAACCAGATTCATCCTGACTAGCGGCCGGACGAGATGGCAGCGACCACCTGACTCAACAGACCCCAGAGAATAGCACCTCACCTCTCTCCCAGAGAACCATAAGCACCATAACTCCAAATGGACAAGAAGTCCCACCTGAACATCCCACAAAACAGTCAGGAACTGATCCAACACCTGATGGGTCAGATCACAGCAGCATCCAACAAACACCTGCTGTGGAAACCACTCCAGTTCCTGAAAGTGCTGTCTTGGTCATCTGCCACTCCTCTGAAGAAAACGAAATAAACGCTGACATCCTACCTCTCTCATCCCAAACTCCAGTCCCACAACTCCTGGGTGATCTCATTGTGAAAGGTATAGCAAGAAAGTTTTACCTCTCCGTCATCATCGAACAACACATCAAGGTCGAAGCCCTCCTCGACACTGGAGCTGACATCACCCTAATGTCAACAGAACTCCTTGAAGAAGTCCAAAGCAGAACAAAGAGGTCTAATGGAACCTTTAAACTTCAAAGGTGTGAGCTGAACCTCCAATCATATTCCCACACAGGCCTACAACTAAAACATGTGGCCCCAATTCACCTAACAGTGGGACCAATGAACCTTGTTCACCCAGTATACGTCTCACCACTCAACACATACCCTCTCCTCATTGGGAAAGACCTACTTAACCGCTTTGAACCCTTAATAGACTTCAAGCACCTGAAGATATGGACGCAAGTCCGTGAGCCTCTGCCTCTCCAGTCAGTAAACTCCAACGAATCGCAGTGTCAAGTCACAGACACCGCCCCCCATCTACTGACTGACGATGCAAGTTTAAAACCAAGAGCAAGTTCCACTCCAAGCAACAGGAACCAAGACCCATTCCTCTGCTCATTGCAAGCGTCTGACTCAGACTCAGGTTCCCTCCGAATCATGACTGCCATAAATGTCCAAGACAAAGATCTCAATGACCAAACCGATGCCCTTGCCAAAGCAGGTGCATTACATGGAGAGCCTTGGAAATTCCCATCCCTCCCACCCAACCCTTCAGTTGCAGCCATAACCCGCCGCCAGCACGCCATTGGCGCGCAAACCCCCGCCTCCTCCCATGTTGACCTCTCACTTCAGTTCACTGCTGACGATCTCCTCACCCTCCAAGCGTTGGATCCAATGCTGCAAACCATTGTCGCTCACATTTCCGACCCGATAACTCATCCCATTTCCACCTCCGACCTATCCAAGTCCTCTGATCTCCGCCACCTTCACTCAATCAAGCACATGCTGCATCTCAAGGACGGCGTTCTCACATATGTCCCTGAGCCCCTAACTGCGCCAAAGCTTGTAGTTCCTCAGAGCCAAAGGGGGATGATGCTGACACACGCCCACGATGCACCATGCGCTGGACACCATGGTGCCAAGGCCACCTATGAAACGCTCAAACAAGTAGCATATTGGCCTGGCATGAAGCAAGATGTGACGGAATACGTAAAAGGATGCCTGGTGTGTTGCCAGTTCCAACCGGCAAACCCAAACCACAGAGCACCACTACACCTGCTGTACCAACCTGGTGACATGAACCTCGTCACCGCCTACACCACTCATCAGTATCTGGAAGAGTTGCATCAGCACCTGAGAGCGAATTTCGCCTTCGCACAACAAAACCTCCAAAGAAGCGTGGAAGGTCGTAAAGCCTACTACGACAAAAAGGCTTCTTACCAAGAACTCAATGTCGGAGACAAAATGTGGTACTACAGCTTTGCCCAGCCAAGGCAGAAAGTTCCCCATCACCTGTCAAAGAAGTTCCTACCTCACTGGACAGGACCACATGAGATTGTGGACAAGCTCTCACCTGTCGCCTACCGAATCAAAATCAGACAAGGCCGCAACGAGCCTGTCCTTCGATGGGTCCATCGAAACCAGATAAAGAGGCACCAAGGGTCCAACCGACAGGAAAAGGGGGAGGTTCAAACCCACTGACACAGACCGACAATCCCTACTCTACACCACACTAATGACTTTGTCATTTTAGGGAAAGTTTTTCTTTTATTTTTCTGGTTTTGTTTTACACAACACTTACACATGCTCCTCCACAGCACTGCTAGGAACAACCTCTAGTAGAAAGGAGTTGCTTCACACATGTGACACTCGCTTTGCTCTAGTAAACTCAGTGTCCTTGTGCCTCTTTGTTTTCTTTTCCCTCTCTCCTTATGCTTTCCCTTCTCCTCTTTTGCTATCATCAGTCTTCCTCCTCAGCTTGCCCATTATCGATTCGAATAATATGTACCGGCTCAAAGACGTTGTGAATTTTTGATTTTGGCAAGGGAACACCTATGTCAAAGTACACACTCCTGAGTGTACAACAAACAGTTGTACCTGGCCCCAAACCTAAAAATGTGTACACTCATTAAAGACATTCATTACCTTTGCCCGAGTAAACCATTCGTATTTGATAATACCGAGGGCTCCTGCGGCCTAGAATCAATTAGACCCAACACTAGCTGCCACACGTATTATCCTGCCTAACCAAACTCTCTGGATCAATGTCCCTAAGGGCTCGATCCTCCACATCGACGATCTTGCAGTGTATCACGACGATGAGCACTAGGCTGAACTCGAAATCTCACCGTACTTCAAACAGCATTCCTTCGTCCTCGATCCAGAATCGGAAGAGAGGATCAGGGAGGAAGGAACGCAACTTATTGATCTGACTCCTGTTGATACAGCCTTAGAAGCTATAGCTCGCCTTCCGCCCGCTGGCGTGTCGTTCATTCGGTCTTGGTCTGCTGCTGACACAGCACTTTGCATCTCTACTATTGTAGGATATATTGTGACCTTGACACTGGCCTTCATCCTGCACAAGCGAGTGAACGCCGTGCAAGAATCTTTCGATAGATGCACGTCAGGCGTCCCGCGCATCTTCCGACGTGATAAGATCGACCAAGAACCTGAACCCGAACTCGAGAACTCAACCAACCTGATTGAAATCACGCCTCTACCTCCTCGTCGAACCACTGACAATTAGATTAGTCGAAACCACCCAATTACAACTGATCTTAAACAGTACGCCCCTATGTTAGTTGGAGTGTTCCTAACCCGTTTAGTCCAAGATACCCAAGTCCTTCACCAGGCCTCAGGCAAGTGAGGGAAGCGTTGTTTGTGTTTTGTGTTTGTCTGTTCTCTCTCTGCCTCTTGTTCCAGTGCCTGCCGACGTTCGCACCAGGAACCTCGCCAAGCAAAAGGGGGACTCTGTAGGGACCCGTTCGACAGACGTTACCAAATGGCTTTATCAGCCAGAGGCATGATTGAACAAAGCTTCATTTGGTCCAAAAGATCCATTTCCTGACAGGAAAAAACTAGCTTTTACAGAAGTGATGACGTGACTTCTTTTAACAAAGGACTCTGTCTAAAGGACTTCTTTGCTCATCAGCAATAAACTAATCAGGACCCATCACGTGGGTCTGATCACATTAAATCTATTGATTCTCTCACAAAACCCTCTTGTATTATCGGACAGAACAGGAAAACACCCATCAATGGATTTAAAGACGAATCTGTCCTATCTATACCTCCCTTGTTTGAGCAATCCATCCTGACCCGGTCACTCGTGACTCCGGTCGAAGTTTAAACTATGCTTAAGGACTCAATCTTGAATCTCAAAAGGGACAGTTGTCGATTACTTAAAGTATTAACTATATCCAGAATAACATTTGCTATGATGTGATTACTAATATGTTGGAGTCAATGCTTTATATGTTTGTAGTCCTGTATGCATCTTCTTTCTCTTATAATCATTGTTTTAATTAGGTCAGTCTAGTAATATGTGTGTAAGAAGTGTGTCGTGTTTGAGCTCTAAATGCAGAATTTATAATTCTCTGTAATTCTGTGTGAATGAAACATTGAAATTCAGTATCAGGAAAATATTAAGAAACTTTATAAAGTTGTTAATAAAACAGGAAAATGTTCTGCAGATATCACGCGATGTGATCAATAGACAATAGACGAGGCGTGTCTAATCTCCGTAGCAACGTCTCATTGGAGGATCGCATCTGAAGGAGGGAGCCAGAACTGCTCCTTTAAAACTATGTTGTCCGAACAAGTCGGTCAGTTGAGAAATATGAAATAAGGTCAGAGTCAGAAGTTGGAAGTCAGAAATCGGTCAGAAGTAGCCGAAGCACCGCTACTTTGACCACGGCGGAAAAGTCGCATGGGTCATTGAGAACTGATTGACCGGGGCTGATTTTCCATCTAACAGTCGTCGACTTGAACTACGAGCCACGCCGCTGATCAACAGCCGTCACATCCAGATTCCAAAACCCTCTGCGAAATATCTGACCAAAGTCTCCCAAGAAGAGAGCCGCTCAAGCCAGACGCTCAGATCAGAACAGCAACATCCTTTAAAGCTTCCGCGCAACCCACAGGGCTTTCCCGAGAAGACGTCACCTGAAAGACAGCCAATCCAGAACACGGGACTCCGCTGTACACGAGTCACGGAACAACCCGATTACCTCAGCTGTCAGAGCAAACGCAGGTACAAGCAAACTTCTCTCTCTCTTGCTGGAAACTGGTGAAACTCCTTTAAACCTAAAGAATCAAGCCAAAGCTCTGCTTTTGTGATTTTATTGCGGTTATAAGTTAAGTTAGCACTGAACTTGGGACTTTTCATAACTCATGAACTCCGCGAATGTGTGTGCATGTATGTATGTGTGTATGTGTGTGTGTGTTTAGCCTTAGTTTCCTGTAATCATTAGAAGTAGTCAAAAAATCTTGTTTTGATTTTCACATATACGAGTTTCTTGTATTGTGTGTCAAATTACTGTCTTAAACTTAAGATCAAGTTACCTCTTGCTTATAATAATATAATAATTATAATAACAATAATCATAATAAAATATTGTTACTGTTGACCACAGAATAATATTTTATCCAGAATTGGTAAAATACTCTAACCTCAACTTTCGCTGGACGAATAATTGATGAAGTGTTAAATATTAATTCTGAATCATTTACAGTGAATCATTTACAGTTGATTCAATTCTTATTCCCTTTAACAATTAAATTGAGCTAATAAATGACGTAAGGCTAAGGTACATTACACAGATATCCAGTCCCTCCAGGATTCTGCGATCGCAGAATTTATCGCAAAATCAAGCAAATGCCAAAAAATTCAGAGGGGCTTGCAATTTTTCTAAATTGCCGCAGATTTTGGGCCTGAACAAGTCGTGTGACGTCATCACAACGTACATTCAGCCAAAGGAAAGCCCACTTCGAAGTAGGCTATGTGCGCTGAACTTGAATTGATAAACAACTGTTTGCGCCGTTGCTTCGGCAATGCATCTGTCAGTCAGTCAACCATCGCAACAGTAAGCGCGCAACTCTCTCTCTCTCTCTCTCTCACACACACAAGCGTGCACGCTCTGAGTGACATCCTTTCCATCAATCGGTTCAGTTTATCAGCAATGCCTGTATGTATTGCCTGAAATAATAAAATAATAGTCAGAAAATATATATTTTTTTAAAGAATTTTGTTTTTACCTTTAGGCCAAAACTGCGCAAAAATTGCACTTTGCTGCAGTTGTTATTTATATGACCAAAAATGTAAATCAATGAGATCTTTATAACAGTACAGCAGACTACTTATATAAAATGCATATAAATATAATTTGTCACTCTATATCTCCTAATAATATGTCTTGGTAAGAAGATATGCTTAGTTTTATGATAAAAGCTCTATAATTTTTATTGTGGGGGGCAAAACACAATGCAATGCAATAGGAATACAATGATGATTGAGAGATAAACAAATAAATGTTCCTGAAAGCCTGTTGTATCATATTTGATACATAAAATATACAAAATTGATTGATAAAATATATAAACCTTTCTAAAGGGGGAGCATATACCCCCAGACATCAAATCTATTTGTGTAGAGTACCTGAAAACCATGCCCCCTTTCACAAAATCATGTGGGAAACACTGCAATATAAAAATTTATAGTAAAAAAAATGTTTTATGTGGTGTTACATATGAAATAAAATGTTGAAATTATATTTTAAGTTATTATCAGAGTTCTCCTTTTACAAATTACAGAGCCCAGTGGTTCTTGAACTCAGAAAAGTAATAAAAATGTTAGAGGAATATTGATTCTGGTGTATTTTTACTGAAAATCTACACAAGAAATGCAATTTCTTGAGAAAAATTTTGACAAATTTTGAGAAAAGCCGCTGCAAAATCAGTCATTTTAGGCTGCAAAAATCAGAAAAAAGTCCCGCGAAATCCTGGAGGGACTGGATATCTCTCAATATGATTGCTATTTTAGGCTGGGCAGTGTAGTTGTAACCATCTTTTAGCTTTGTATCAAAGAAAAATTTGGTCTTATTTGCACTTTGAATATTGAGAGAGTGTGATGGTTGCACTTATTGTAAAGTGTTACTATAAAAAATGAATAACGTTTTTTTTCTTAATCTTATTAAGCACAAACAGCAAGGTTTCATTTGTTAACATTAGTTAATGCACTGTGAACTATCATGAACTAACAATGAATGACTATTTTTATTAACTAACATAAACAAAGATTAATAAATACTGTAGCAAATATATTGCTCATTGTTAGTTGATGTTGGTTAATACATTGTTAATAAATGAGACCTTATTGTAAAGTGTTACCATTTTTATTTCTATGATCAGTTTTTGGAAAGGAGTTCAGTTAGGAGGTCAAAAGTTGTTGAAGCTCATAAATCATGTACAGTAAGGTCTGAAGAGACTGAAATCATACAGAAGAGAAGTCAGTTGAGTTTGTGGCAAAACCTTTTACAGTACTTGAGTATTGTCTTTTACTGCATATGATAATTCATACTCGGAAAGTAGAATATTTTTTCTAGTCATGTATTTCGCCATTGAGGATTTCTTAAAAATAGTGTGTAAAAATATTGTCTCGTCTCATCTCGTGAACTCAATCTCGAGTCTCGTCTCGTGAGATACCTGTCTCGTCACACCCATAATAATTATATAATAACGAAAAATTAAAGTAATCTCCCCACACCCACCCGATGATATCATCGTCCATCGCAGTGTTTTACTGTAAACATTGTCAACTGCCAATTTAGGGGATATCGCCCAATCGTCCATCCCTATTGATTACGATGGTCAGAGGAGAGAAAAGATGTGAAATTTGCCGTCACTCAGCTGTTGTATTAGAAACACCCTCGCAGCACCATTAATTCATTTTTCATAATTCGTGTTAAGCCGCAACACCGGCCATTCATAATGGTGCATGTCCACTGGCATGGAGTGAGTGTTTTTAGTCCATAGGAATTAATTGAAAATGCTCCCTCTGCTCTGTTCCAGTGGACACGCACTGGATGATTTAAAAGCGAGGGAAAGAGGGAAAAACCCCAGCTTTCCACGAATACCCTTATTACCAGTGTTGTCACACGTCGATTACACAGTGGGAAAATTTCCTCACCGTCACATCCCTAATAGAATTGTATAGCAGCGTTCAGCTCCAGTTTAGGGTTGGAGTGCTAAGTGCTAAGCAACTGAACTGGACAAATTCAAACATTCCAACAAAAATACAGCTGGAAGCAGAAGCAATTATTTGGTGTGCTGATTCTCATCTCTGTATTTGTAGTGTAATGGAAGCTATGGTAAGTCTTAACCCTACGTGTGTGACTGATCTTGAGTCTGATGTTGATGAAGATATTGAGCGACTGAAGAGCAGATGGACTTCAAAAGAGGTGAGCTAAAGCCCTGAGGTACATTTAAATCATTAATAAGATAATACATCAATAATTGTATATTGTATTCTTGAATTTCATGTATTTGATATGTTAGGAATAATTGACGACGGGCTGTTGAATTCTTAAAAAATAATGCAAACCCGAGGTGGTAATGCGGCCACGACGTAAAGCGGAGTGCATTATTTCCAAAGAATTCAACAGCCCAGAGTCAATTATTCCACTTATACTACGGTTACCTGACCTCAAGACACTGTTCCGATGTTGTATTTCAAGACAATTGTCCTTAAAACACTCTTGTGTGTGGGACTAATTTCTTACGCATCTCATCCCAAGCCTCTTGCTAACTGAACCATTGATAGCAGACTAATACAGTTGATACAGTTATTAAAGGGATAGTTCACCCAAAAATGAACATTTTATGTTTATCTGTTAACCCCAGGGCATCCAAGATGTAGCTGACTTTTTTTCTTCAGTAGAACACGAATGATGATTTTTAACTCCAACCGTTGCAGTGTGTCAGTCGTATTAATGCATGGCAACACAATCTATAAGAGTCAAAAACCCTGCGGCTTAATTATCGCGTTCAATATCGACGGCGATTCATATCAATATTGAACGCGATATTGCGTGGCTTATCAGTGAACTACGGCTCTGTCTATTAAATGCCGCACCATTTGAAAGCAGGTGATGGCGATTTAGCGGTAATCAGGGAACCGGCTATACTGACGAAATGCGCATGACAAAAGCATTCTATATATCGCCCAGCCCTAGTGTAATACAATTGTTTCCTTTTATAACGTTACGTGTAAAAACACACTAAGGGGGCATTATTTGGACATTTTCTACCATATGCTGAAGCAGCAGCGTGTGACACTGTTCTCATGGTAACCAGATCAACATTGTGAACGGAATACTACAAAACTTAATTTGGTATTTTCGCTTATCATTCAATGGGATAAAATAGCCTCTCTTCCCTGCAATCGATTGCATGAAGAATGTGGATATTTAACGAAGTCAAAAACAAATAAAGTAAGCAGGTATACATATTCATTTCAGTATCGGCAGACGCAAAACACTATTAAAGGCGACAACTTTAAAAGGTAAAAAGCGATATAAGTTATAAAAAGACGGTAAAAGTTATGTAAACGATATAAACACCTTCTGGGTTCTCGATTTTATCAAACGACGCAAAACATACGAATTTTGAGTTTTTGATAGGATTCCTATATAGAAAAATCACTCCCTGCCCTCCAGACTCATTCGCGCTGCTGCTGTGATGTCATGTGCAAACAACCTATACACCACTATGTCCAACTGCCATGAGGTGCGTGAGGTGTGTACACGCTCTGGCATAGTTTAAAGGATTAGTCTACTTTCAAATAAAATTTTCCTGATAATTTACTCACCCCCATGTCATCCAAGATGTTCATGTCTTTCTTTGGTCGAAAAGAAAAATGGTTTTTGATGAAAACATTCCAGGATTATTCTCCTTATAGTGGACTTCAATGTTCTCCAAACGGTTGAAGGTCAAAATTAAAATTTCAGTGCAGCTTCAAAGGGCTTTAAACAATACCAGACGAGGAATAAAAGTCTTATCTAGTGAAACGATGGGTAATTTTCTAAAAAATACAACTGTATATGCTTTATAAACACACATGATCGCGTTGCACGTGCTTCTGCTTTCCGTATTCTTCAAAAAGCTTGCGCTGTATATCCTACGCCTTATTTATTCATCTTACGGAATGAACGCAGCGCCAGTTCCGTTTTTTTCTGTTAGTAGAAAGGAAAGGGTAGGACATACAGCGTAAGCTTTTTAGAGAATACGGAAATCGGAAGCACGTGCAAGGCGATCATTAGTTTATAAAGTATATACAGATGTATTTTTGCACTGAAACTAATTTTGACCTTCAACTGTTTGGAGAGACCATTGAAGTCCACTATAAGGAGAATAATCCTTGAATGTTTTAGTCAAAAACCTTAATTTCTTTTCGACCGAAGACATGAACATCTAGGATGACATGGGGGTGAGTAAATTATCAGGAGAATTTTATTTGACAGTGGACTAATTCCTTAAACTATATGGCAGAGTGCGTATACACCTCACGCACCAGATGCCATGGCAAAGCAGTTGGACATGGTGTATTAGAGATAAAAAAAGATATAAATACGGTCCAATTTTTTGCACAAACCAATCGTTTCATGTCTTAGGACATCAATGTGTCGTCACAAGCCGCAGGGTTTAATTTGGATTTGTCTTTGCATGTTTTTTTGACTCTTATAGATTGTGTTACCGTTGACATGCATTATACAATTTACAGACTGCAACGGTTGGAGTTAAAAATCATCATTTGTGTTCAACATCAAATTCAACATCAAATTTTCATTTTTGGGTCAACTATCCCTTTAACACAGCTGAGAGAGAGAGAATAAGCATATGTAAATTAGCCCACCTGAGTCTGTGCGTCTCTCACGGCACCGGTGTCTCTACTAATAGCAAAACTATCAGTTTATCTACCTCAAGAACCACACAGTTATTACCTTGCTGGTGATTCATGAATCTTTTAAGTTGCTAAACTATTTTACTGACTAATTCGTCAGAGCAGCGCTGACAAAACATTTCTGTGCGAGTGTGTGTCCATACTATACAGTATGTGTGTACGTTTGAAAGAGAGAGAGCGAGAGAGTATTTGCTTTCAGGACACAATAAAACGTTTTTTGTGGCAAAAACCATGACAATAATTTGTCATTTTCATCCTATTGTTTACTACACCACGTTCCAAATTATTATGACATATCAGCAAGATTTCAGTACAATAAACATTCAGATTTAATTTTTTCTAAGAAAATGTTTATTTTTTTATTTATCCTTGTCTTTTTAGATAACTGGTTAGTCTGGCTATCACCAGACCAAGCTCAATTTAAAATTGAACATTGGTCTGGGGAGTTTGCTATGTATTCCCTACTGCACAAGAGGCGTGATCAACGAGCATTAGGCTGCGTCCGAAATCGCATACTACATGAGTAGGTACTACATTTGAATTTGAACGTACTTCCCGACCGTTAAAACAGTACGTTCTATATAGTATGAATATGGGTAGTATGAATGGAATTCGGACGTACTACATCCACCATGTTAATGTTGTCACTTGTCATGCGTCGTCACAACAGCGCGCAAACTTAAATATGTCAAAGTATAATCACCTATTTAGCTAGGAAATTTTACCTCAGAATAAAAATACATCTGTGAATATCACGACAGAGGCTGATTTGAAGCAACGAAATTAAGCAATTTATTGTTAAAATGAATGCATATAAAAATACATGAGAAACAAAAGACATGAATCAATAAACAAACTTGAATACATTATATATAAATAGTGTGTAGATAGACAGAGAGGGCGAGAGAAATGCACAACATGGCCTAAATATTATATACAATATATACAAATAAATACAATGATAATAATATACATATTCTAAAAAAAAAACAAAAAAAAAACTACAAACTGTGAGCCCTATAAACTACTGCTGCCTGAATGTTGCTGTCCGTTAAGTTTTCTAATCTCATTAAACTGCTTAACAACGAACGTCTCCGTTAAATAAAACAGTGTTAGCAAGCGGATGTAACTTATCTCGACCTGTTGGTTAGCTTGATGTGCTGTCAGTAATAATGATTAAACATCTTTTTACAACCGACTCTTAATCTTCTCATTACATTGTTTAAACTTTCAATAAGTCAGCCGTTTACTTACATTATGTTAAACAAGTGCAATTTAACCACAATAAACAGTTTTTCCCTGAGGTACTGAAGGACTTGAATGAGCTGCATATCGCCGCTTTCCGCCATTTTTGAATTATGAAGAATCCTCTCTCCTGTGGCATCACGGGATAGCGCAGCGTCCATCGAATGCCTACTACAGAATTCGGGCGGAAGCAGTAGGTCATCCGGGTACTTCTCGCCTACTGTTTTTCGAATACTATGAATTCGGACATACTACTCGCCTCGCATACTGTTTTTCGCATACTATATAGTAGGGAAGTATGCGATTTCGGACGCAGCAAGAGTCACGCAATTGGATAGTCCTTCAACCAATCAGATCAACGATCCGGGTGACGTACTTTGCAGAGAGATGAGAAAACTCCAGACAGGTTTACTGTGTGTCTCAATCAGCTCCCTAGTTCAGTAGTCAGGGCACTGATCAGGAAATCAGCCACATTCACTTTCATGATATACTGATTCACGACCTAGAGAACTAGGGAGCTGATTGAGACGCAGGTTTAGTTTGTATTGGTTTGTAGCATTGATCCGCGGTTTGCAGAAACAGCAATGGCATCGAGCGATTTTTTTTTTTGCAGGTTGTGCAAAAAAAACATGAAAGTGATCGGTATTTACACCCACTCGAGCAATTTGTTTGCTAAACTAAAGAAGTCATTTAGCATCGTTGAGAGTTTAAAAGGCGACTCTGATACTGTTCTGGTTCAGTGTAAATGAACGCGGAATATAGCCGCCCTAAACTACGTCATCGTCATGACAACCAAACCAGTCAGCTCAGGCGGCACGAGATTCAAGAAGCAGGAGACGAAATATAGAGCAAATAATAAAAATATTGTCTACCATCAAGGGGCATTGAAGTAAAAGAGTCCTGTACTCACATCGTGAAGCAAACCACCAAAATAACAGCAGAGAATCATTGTGTGTCATTAATCGCTGTTTGAAATCTTCCTATGAAGAGACTGTCGGATCAACGTAATGTTAAGGTAAATGTGATTTTGATTGTGCATTGTTATATTGAAGTGACGGGTAGATCAGATAGAGTTTGAAAGCTGCTTGCCGTCGCTTCTCTATCGTCATCGTCTTATACCCGCCAATAGCGAGCAAGGTGGATAAGCCAGTCTGTGATTGGTTCCCGCAAAAGTGTAACAGCGCAGCAGAAATGAATGCACAGATTTCCAGACTGAGTTGCCGAGCGAAATCAAATCGCCGGCAGATCAGGCTGGGTTTACCCAGACTAGATAACTGGTATAAATCTCAGACAAAATAATTTGCCAGGTCTATGGAAACCCTACTTAGAAGTTGTTCCACATTATTAAGCAAGTCACAGTTCTCATGCAATATGGGGAGGAAGAAAGATCTTTCTGAAGATGGAAAAATTTATTAATTAAATTAATTTTTGAAGATAAAAAAATGTATTGTATTAAAAGGGCAGCTATAAAAAAAACAGTGTTGAGCAGCAAACAGGTATTTGAATCTTCTGGTGTCTCTGGAGATTAAGAAGCTCTCCATGCAGGCTGGCATTTTTATAGCTTCCCTTTTAATACAGTGAATTTTTTTGACAGGAACTTTCATTAATAAGCCTTTATCTGACCGAGTTCTGCTGTGCTCTAAATTACTCACAAATCTTATGATAATTTGATAATCTCCATTCAGTTTTCACACAATATTAGTTGTTTTCATGCCTTTTGCACAACATTGGGCCATTTCGTGCTTTTCATCTTCAGAAAGATCTTTCTTCCTCCCCATATTGCATGAGAACTGTGACTTGCTTAATAATGTGGAACAACCTCTTAGTAGGGTTTCCATAGATCTGGCAAATTATTTTGTCTGAGATTGATACCAGGGGCCCGTTTCAGAAAGGAGGTTAAGTGAAAACTCTGAGTATGTTAACCCTGAAATAAGGGAAACTCTGGGTTTTCTGTTTCAGAATGAGAGGTATGTCAAACCCAAGAAAGCAGGTTAAGTCAAGCCTGTTTCTGAAAGAGAGGTAACTTATACTCAGAGTCAGTTACCATGGTATCTTACTCTGTGAACCTAACCTGGTCAGGAGCAGGTTTTCTTCGGTAAACCCAGAGTTTATTTCGGTCTCCTCCCTCTTTTTAAAGTGCTAGTGATGTTTAAATATTTCATTCATTTATTCAAACTGCAAAAATGCTTTTCTTACTGAGTATTTTTTGTCCTATTTCAAGTACAAATATCTAAAAATACTTAAGCTCAAAACACATACTTTAAAATGACTTTACAGGGACTTTGTCACACCACAGAAAAATGTGTTATTAACCACCCAGCCAAATTTGAATGATTAAAAAAATCTGCAAATAAATGAAAGAAGTTATCAAAATCTCGAAAAATAAGCAGCGCTCTCTGCTCTCAAATGCTGGGGGCGTGTCTGCTGCACAGACTGTAAAAGGTCTGCTGTCGGCGCTGAAACCATGCCCACTCGCGAGAGCTGCCGTCTCAACTTACTTGTCAAATGAGTCAAACATACTGATGCATAAACAAAAGAACCACGTAACCCTCTTGCACATTTTAGTAGAGTTACTGTGGAGTACCTACTTATTATAACATAAGCACACACGACAACTTACGCTCATTGGGCACGTACTGCCAGATTGTTGTTCGAGTCGACAAATGACGGTGCCGCGAGACGGGAGGATGAAGGCCGGGACGGGAGAGACTCTGTCCGGCCACATATATCATCGGTTATCGTCGGGATGGTAAGAAGGCCGAGGCGGGAGGGTTGGACGAGGTCTGTTCAGTCACATTCACCAAAAACAGCGGATTATCTGTGAATCCCAGCTGTCTTATGAAAGTTTATAAAATATCCGGAGTACAACGATCACTTTAGAATCCTTCATATCATCGTTTTAGGAAATTTAAGGAGACCGAGCATATTGTATATTTTAACAACCATGTAATATGCATTTGCGTGACGAAGGCATTACTAGCTAAATGTACAAAGGGCTGTATATAACTAATGACACTCGAGACACACTCGGTGTGTCATCGACAGTTATATAGTGTTAGGGGCGGGGCTATGCTGGGGGGACGATGTGCGTCATTAGACCCCCGTTTTAGCTCCGCCCAAAAAATCCTGAGCAGAGACTTGGTGAAAACGCTCTAACTTCACAATTAAGAATTACTCAATTCACAGACTTTGTAATGTGTTTCAGCAATACATTTGTAACATTTATAAAGTGTTTAGAAAGAATTCTCAGAATTGACTTTACAGGGACTTTAAGTCAAGATGGATTTTCTATATAAGGAAATTATATAAGATAGTTAGTCTTGTTTCCTGGGGGATCTAAATTAAGTGCATTTTACTTGAAAATGATCAATATCTGCCAGTGTGGTAATAAAAATAATCTTAATGCAAGTGGAAAACAAGATTATTCAGAGTATCTATTACTAAGTGCAAATTTACAGTAGCTTCACCCAAAAATGTCAGACTAGGTTAAAATTAACACATGTTCTTGTGGCTGCAGTGGTGTAGGCAGTAGTGTGTTGGGTGCAGAGAATTAACTTGTGATGCAGTTGACTGGGTTTGAATCTGCCTTCTGCTAAGTTTGCTATTCTCCCTTTTCCCATTCCATATCACACCAGAAAGGCATTTATTTTCAATAAAAATGAAGAAAATGTTCTAAAAGTGCAAGTAAATTACCTAACGCGTGTTTAATAATGATAAAATCATTTAAACTCTTATTATTGCATGCTGTTAAATTATTTAAATAATTATTTTTTCTTATTTATTTGCATGTGGGATACCATGAAAATGATTTTTTTGTGTGTGTGTGTCTGGTGAGATTAATGGCAAAAAAACCTATTTAATTAGTATTTATATGAAAATGTAGGGCTGGACGATTAATCGAAAAGTAATCGAAACCGAAATTCAGAACCGCTAACCTGTCGAGTCAGTGGCTTAAAAGCAACATGGAGGTGAACGCCAGTTCAACACATAGTGATGGCGCGTGAGCGGTGAGCCTTGCGACTTCACCAGGTCTTCACTAAACTTTGTCAGTTGTATGTGTATTACGGTTCGCAAGTTTAGACAATCAATTGATTAGACGATTGAGATGTGTATTATTATATTGAGCTACCGCGCTCGAGCAGAAATCTGCAAGAAATGTTACAAACCATAGATAAAATAACTGCTGATAGTGAGCTATTATGTCAGATCACTCTTTCAATAGGAAAATATATCCCACCGTTAATAGTCAATCATATTTACAATACAAATCTTGTCAGTGAACTATGGCAAAAAAGATTAAAGGGCAAAAAATAAATAAATAATAATAATAATAATAATAATAATCGTAATCGAGGTAGAATGTTCAGTTAATCAAGGTTTTGATTTTAGGCTATAATCGTCCAGCCCTATGAAAATGTGATCTTTAATTGTTAAAAAAAAGTCACAATGCAAAAAATCGCAATAGTCTTTAACCAAAATATAATTTCATATAAATAGCTTCTTTTAATTTTGGTGTACAATATGACAAGTTCTTGATAGGTTTCTTGATATTCAACCTTGTAACCTGCACATTTTTAAAGGTAAACTTTTTCTGGTGGTTTGTTTTATGGCTAACTTTTAGGATGAAAATCTTGCGTCCCTCGTGGGGAAGTTTGGAAGAGATGAGTGGGAACTGATCGCAGGCTACCTACCTGTGAGTGATTTCTAATTTAAAGTGTTAATTCATAAATATTGAAGTGTTTATTTGTATGTTTGTGGTTGTACATATTCAAGAAATTTTGGGAACTATGGAATTATATATTATTGCAGGGGCGCTCTGCACAGGACTGTAAATACAGATTCACAGTTGTCTTAGACCCAGAGCTCATTAAAGGAACCTGGACCAAAGAAGAAGATGAAAAGGTGAGCATTAATTGGTATATTTATTAGACTTGAAGTATCAGGGCTGGACAAAAGGGCACGGTTTTGTGTCACTTGCCCTCCATTTTAATTTTATGGCATTAATTGAGTGCCACATTTTGCTTCTGTGTTATCAGACAACCACACCATTGCACAAAATGCATGGAGCACATGCAGCTTTGTAACGAAGTGGGCATATCAAGTGTGCTGTTCATGGATATCCTCATTCTTTTCTAAGAAGTATTATCTTGAAGGTGCCAAAATGGAAAGCTGTCTAACTGTTGTCTTCTCTTTCTGTAGCTCATTCAGCTGGTGTCTTTGTATGGTGACAAGAAGTGGAGCACAATTGCAAAGCACCTAAAAGGTCGAAGGGGCAAACAGTGCAGAGAACGGTGGCATAATCACCTTGACCCTTCTGTGATTAAGACACCCTGGACAAAAGAGGAGGATCTTCTGATCATAAAATACCATTGTGTTCTGGGATCTCGTTGGGCACAAATTGCAAAGTTTCTCCCTGGAAGGTAATTTAGAACTTAAAGAAATGTTTAGATTTTTAAAGTCGTGTTTGTATTGTTAAAATATATCGGTATTGTTATGGTTAGTGTTAAATAGTCTTATAGTATTGTCATTTATTGTATCTTTATTTGTAATTACTGTTATAATTGTTATATACAGTTATATGAACTTAGTACTCAGAAAGCATTTGGTAATGTTTGATAGGACTGATAATTCCATAAAGAACCATTGGTATTCAACCCTAAAGCGTAAAATGGACAAGGGCACCTATAAGATGGAAGATGTTGATTTGAGTGATCTTGGAATCTACCTGACACAAAAAGAAACATCTGCTTCCACAAGTCACGAAAAGGTATTCTATATATTTACCTTGTACTGTTGTGTAAATATCCAGTTTGTTTAGCACTAGATCTTGCAAAATTCTTAATTTTTGTTAGTTTAGTCTGACTATGACTTTACTGTTGGTGGTTTTGCTCATGAAATGGAGTCTGCTAGTGCTCTTTTACTGTGGTCAGTAGGGCTAGGCGATCTGACGATATTATCGTATATCAACAATATTTCACAAGTGGCCGATGTTGATGTGGCCGATCAGATTATTGACAATGTCAGAAAAAGAATGAAAATGAAAAACCTAGGAAGTTGCCTAATATATTTTACGAAGCCCTGTAGTTACCATAACCATACTAGGGCTGTCACTAACGTATATTTTGGTAATCGAGTAATTGTTCGATTATTCTGACAATTACTCAAGTAATCGAATGTCCCTCCCCCTCTGGGTGCGGGCGTTGAGCCAGAGACGGATGCGCTCAGTGCTTGGCATTTATTACAGCTATTCAGTGTTTTCAACCACATGATGTTTATTTTAGGTTTAAGATATTTAAATACACATAAGTATTAGTAACGGTACATTTAGAGTTTGTAAAATATACACTGATGTCCAAGGAAGCTGCAATAATAATCCTTTCCATTATAATTAGATGACGCATTATATTCATATCTGATACATATTACATACTGTGAGTAAGGCAAGCAATTATAAAGTTTACCCTGTTCTTCTCCCAATTCACCGGACACTTACATCCATCCGTGTATTTCGAACGAAGTGGATGTATTCATGCGTTGTAAATCCGACACATCTATTCTTTGAACCGCAGCATAAACAAAAATGGCGCACCCATAGTGCGTATAGCTCAACTGCTAACGCGAACATTATAAAGTTCCACTCCAAAACATTAACTTACACATATGGCTTAAAAAATAAATATATAATGGCAATAACACAATAATAATTGATTCAAGTAAAGTATCAAAAGCAAGTAATTGTATGGTTTTATTGAACAAAACTGTCAAAATACATCATGTATTGAATTGTACAACTAATGTTCTTTATGTAATATAACAAATGCCTGCAGAGGGCGCCAGCGACCTTGACTATTGTTTTTACCCTTTAAAACACCTTGATACTTGACTGTAACCCTGTTCCTTGAAAATGCGGGAACGAGAAGCTGCGCTTTATTCAGTGCTATGGGAAACGTTTTTAGTGGTGACCAGCTGTGAATATGTGTATAAAACGTCAATCAAATTGACCTAGATTTTCGATAGCCTTGATCGCGATATCATCAGAATGCGTCAGGTCAGAGGCTATAATTAGATGAACCACAGGTGCAACTGCAGGATATTTTGTCTGAAGAGCAGTCCTGGGAGATCTCAGTGCGGCAATGAAGTGCAGCTTCTCGATCCCGCCTTTTCAGGGAATGGGCTACAGTCAAGTAACCCGGGGCATTCCCTTTCAAAGGCTACACTCGAGCTACGCTTTATTAAGCATTATGAGAAGGAGAATACCCATGCCGTGTCACTGTGTGTCCGGACCCCCAGGGTGTGAAGTGTAAGTCACATTAACACAGAGAGTCTCAGACACTAGACGCGAGAGCCCAGACTAACATGAATTATTGTTATAGCAATAAGAAAAAACATTTTCAGAGTTAACAGCTTGTCAGAAACTGACTCTAACTGTTCAAAGGAGGTCTCAACCAGGCCCTCTAGGACTATAGCTAGGTCCCATGAAGGGATCCTGGTTCTAGAAGGAGGCCTCAGCCGCCTAGCTCCACGAACGAAGTGTGTGAGCAGGACATGCTTCACCAAGGGAACCCCATCAATCACAGCGTGGCAAGCCGAAAGAGCGGCCACATAAACCCTGAGAGTGGCGGGGCATGTCCCTGTTGATAATTTCTCTTGCAGAAAGTCAAGAACTGTAGCAATCTGTCAGTTAACTGGATCTGCATTATGTGCAGTACACCACCTTTCAAAGACACCTTATTTGTTGGCATAACTTGATCTAGTGGAGGGAGCCCTAGCACTTAAAATGGTCTCAATAACATCAGGTGAAAGCCCTGTGTCCCTCAGTTGGTTCCCCTCAGGGGCCAAACATGAAGGTACCACAACTCCGGCCAGGGATGAAATATTGTCCCCTGCGTCTGAGACAGAAGGTTCCTCCTCTTCGGTATCGCCCATGGCGAGCCATCGAGGAGAGATATTATCTCCGAGAACCATATTCTGTTTGGCCAATGTGGCACTTTCAGTAAGAGGTGAATGCCTTGTTGGCGAACTCTGCCTAGAACTCCTGGGAGCATAGAAACTGGAGGAAAGGCATACAGGCGCATCCTGGGCGATCACACGAGTGGATGCATGGATCAGGTGACAAAGCGGGAAATGGGGCAGGACCCTTCTCCTGCTTGTCAGCTAAATCCATTCTCGAGCTCCACGATCATACTGTGGGTGCTGGCCCCTTGGAAGTACGCTAGATGAGCACGGAGCATTTTAACTGTGAACAGCTCACAATGCTCGCACTCACCCTGTTCCAATGCAAGGGCGACTTTTCTTTTCTTTCCCACCGCAGAAACCACCACAGGTTCATCAATGCCGTCAAAATGATTCATTTTTCTATTTTTATTGATCACAAAGTAGATAAGGAAAACTAGGATGCCGGGTGTATTCAGAGCGCCGCCATTACTGTTTACAGTGCATGGAATGGTGCGCTGTGATTGGTTGAGCGGATATACATTCTGCAGAGAAGGGAGACTGGCGTTTTTTGTGGTTTGGAAAGAAAGGGAGAAAACATGACAGAATAACATGACGTATAGTGCATTTTGTGCAAAATTAATAAATGACTTTAATTATTAATAAAAGGCATTTATCGCATTTATCGCATATATATATATGATTGCTTTTTCACTTGTGTGACAGAGATGAAAAAGGAATGAGAGAGAAAGATTTGGCAGGCAGTGCACAGAAACTAACTCCTAACAAAGGGAAAGAAAGAGCTTGAACAGAGCTTGTCACACATGCTTCAAAGAATGGGCTTTGAAGACAAAAGTCCTGCAGACGCACATGTGGTTAATCTAATTATAGGGTTCCCTAGCTCCCGAGCTCGTGAATCAGTATATAGTGTACATGAATTCGGGCACTGGTAAGGACAGTAAAAGATGCTGGTTCACTACACATTGGGACACTTATGACTCTATTTCCAGCGACGTGACAACGTCCTCATTGTACATCACTACTGGTATTTATGAACAACAACAGAGCTGATATTTTCTGACATTACTTGTAATGTTATTTAAAGTACATTATGATTAATTATTTGCTTGTTATATATGCGTGCAACATTTTAGCCGTGAATAAATTATAAATGTTAGATTATGCTAGATTATGTTCATTACCTGTCTAGCTATGTATGTTTTATGATGAAATATAATAAATTTAAATAATAAATAAATAAAATATAATTATGTGTAGTGAGTTGGCTGACGTGATTCAAGTTTTGCGCTTCATAACTTAAGTTAAAGGTGTCGAAGAACATGTTTTCAAAAGATGTAATATAAGTCTTAAGTGTCCCCTGAATGTGTCTGTGAAGTTTCAGCTCAAATTACCCCATAGTTTTTTTTTTGTTTTGTTTTTTTAACTGCCTATCATTATAAATGCGCCGATTCAGGGTACGCAGCCCCTTTAAATCTCGTGCTCCACGCCCCAGGAGCTTGTGCTTGCCTTAAACACCATAAACAAACTTTACACAGCTAATATAACCCTCAAAATGGATCTATACAAAGTGTTTGTCATGCAACATGTCTAATCGCGTAAGTATAGTATTTATTAGGATGTTTACATTTGATTCTGAATGAGTTTGATAGTGCTCCGTGGCTAAAGCTAACATTACACACTATTGGAGAGATTTATAAAGAATGAAGTTGTGTTTATGAATTATACAGACTGCAAGTGTTTCAAAAATTAAAATAACAACAGTCTTGTCTCCGTAAATACAGTAAGAAATTATGGTAACTTTAACCACATTTAACAGTACATTAGCAACATGCTAACGAAACATTTAGAAAGACAATTTACAAACATCACTAAAAATATCATGATATCAATGATCATGTTATTATTGCTCCATCTGCCATTTTTCGCTGTTGTCCTTGCTTGCTTACCTAGTCTGTTGATTCAGCTGTGCACATCCAGACATTAATACTGGCTGCCCTTGTCTAATGCTTGAACCTGAGCTGGCATATGCAAATATTGGGGGCGTACACCCCGACTGTTACATAACATTCGGTGTTATGTTGAGATTCGCCTGTTCCTCGGAAGTTGTTTAAACAAATGAGATTTATATAAGGAGGAAACAACAACTCCCTTGTTTTCATGGTGCATTATGGGACTTTTTAGGGAGTGAACGTTTCAGTGCCCTGGAAGGATTCTGTGATTGAGACAGCCCTTAAAATGGTCGACTCCCTGGTCAGGGCCGATACCGATCCGATATTCAAGTAATAATAAAAAAAAGTGCTAAATTTGCCTAATAACCTGTATGCCTCACTATGTGGAAGAAACTGGGATCATTCTTTTGTGCAAGGTATCAGGCTTGATTTAAACATTACTTTCCTAAATTCATAAAACAAAATAACAAACAGACACAAATGTAGTGAATTATTTATTAAATAATTGTGCATTAGTGCAACAACTGTAAATAAACCAATAGCTTCACTAGCTTGGTAGACATTCAAAATAAACAGTCCAGCTGACTCCTTCATCCATGACTCATGGCTTGTTTTTCATGAATGTTTGAGTCATTCATGACATAAACTAAATATATTTATATATAAATATAGGCTTTACTATAAAATTAAAAGACATTTCTTTTAGTTTTTTTTAATGAGGCAGCAACATATGATAGATGGGGCAGAACAAAAAATGTTATTAACAATCTTTTATTGCTCAAAAGTATTATAATATGACCGGCTCCCACACAGGAGTGCGTTTCCCGAAACCATTGTTAGTCAACTATGGTCATAAGTCCCATTAAACTCTATTATTAACGACGGAACTTGCAAAACGCACCACAGAGCGACACAAAGCAATTATGCGCATCCCATGTGTAGAATGTTTGGGCATTTTTGGGGCCCTTAACATGCTCAAAAACTCTTGAAACTTTGCACACACATCCGAATCGTCAGCCATCAGGGCCGGGCAGAAGCTGGTACCCGGGCGTGGCAGGGGGGCTTGACAGTGCCCTCTTGAACGGTGTCTAAAAACTTGGTCCATATATCAAACACACTTACACGTATTTGTATGAAACTCGGTACACATGTAGACCTCAACGGGCCCAACAACTTTCATGCTCTAAGTTATACGTCACCTCAACAGGAAGTCAGCTATTATGGGTTGTTTGGAAAACGCATCCTCTGGAATTTGATAGACTCCTCCTTGGTGATTAATCCAATCACCACCAAACTCTGTCAGCTTGAAGTCAAGACACTAAGGATGCTAAAGTGGCGAGGCAACAAATTTATGGCGAGAAAAGGGAAACAGGAAATATATAACGTCTGCATACATTGATTGCTTTTTATGAAACTTCACCTCTGTGTTCATTATAGGATGCTGATCACATGGATGTGACTATTGTGAGTCAAATTTATAGCACAACCAATTGGCAGCAGGAAGTGTCACTTTCAAAATGCTTTGAGATCACCCTCTTTTTTTTTTTTCTTCTTTTTTTTTTACCCTTTTTGTTTCAAACTTCATCAGTGTAATGTCAATACACAGCAGATATAGACCTGTGAAAAGAATCGTGATATCTCAATTTTCGTTTTGGATGTTTTTGAGACACTTGACATGCCTCAAATTGCATGAAACTCGATACGTCAGAGATGTCAACCAGTAGATATGGGCAAAACCGTAGAAACAGGCGGGGAGGAGGTCTCACACACACACACACAGACGTAGACTCTCTCTCTCTCTCTCTCTCTGTCCTAACCCCCCTACCCCCTTTTTTTAACAGAGGAGAGTGTTTTCTAGACATGGCCATTAGAGAAGGTCATGTGCTGTGTTTAATGCAAATATAATGTATGATGCATATGTCTTTAAATTAATTATTTATTGATTTATTTATTTAAATGTATTAAAAACGCTATTTAAGTACATTTCACATGATTTTATAAAAGTGTCTATTTACAATAAACTTGCACAAGTGAGCAGAAAAATCTAGACCATACTATTACCTGAGACTGATATTAAAGTTGTCTTTGCAGGTTCTGTGATTTAGCTATTAATTAATTTTATAATTTTATTTTTTCATTGTATACCACACATATTGAAATTAACTGAAAGCATGCTTTTGGTGCATAGGATTGGTGCACAAACAATAGCTCAGGGCAATGTTAGTGCTGGGCGGTATACCGGTTCATACCGAATACCAGTATTTATTTTTGTTATGATATGAATTTTGATGATACTGCAATACCAGTATGTGCCGCTTAACCAATGTTCAAAACGCGGCGCAGCCCGTCACTGTTTGAGGGGGTCACGTTTCACTGTTGCACTGTAGTGAGAGCACAGCTGAGATCACATCACAGCCTATGGTAAGCCTAAAGCCTCATTCACTATTACCCAAGTTATCCACTTATATTGTTCACTTGAAAGAGTGAATGAAAGAGAGTGAGTGAATTCGGACAGCCGTTGTGTATACATCGGCTGTACACTCGTTATTGCAGTGCAATGTGAGATTGAATAAATGCACTCAATAACGTTCACTATGGTTTCGGACACCACTACAAATGGCTGTCGTTTCAAATAATGTCCTATTTGAGGTTATAGGGGGCGATTTCGGATTCAGCCCTTGATTACAGCGGAGAATTTAAACTTCACGCGGCGTGCGAGATAGAGCGTTTCTGTGCGGATAAGCTTAACAACGTTTTCCACATGTTTAAGTGTGTTTAAGTTTTTAAGGACCCATTTCATATACCCTAGTGCTCTAAACATGAACTAGTAGTGTGCATGCGCACATATTTCATCACGTCTTCTTCAAATGAAATGTTACGTTATGCAAAGGATACTGACCTGTACGTCTGATCATGACCGCGATGCAAAGTTGGGTTATTCTGCTACACAGAAGACGATGTAAGTTAATAAATAGACTGACAATTCAAAGAAGAACGTACAAAAATGTAATTGCTTTATTCTTTGTGTGTTAAACTTACATTTGTCATTTGTTCAGAGACTGTAGTGCTCTTAAATGTACTGAAAATATCCTTAGACAGTTTAAATGTTCTTCCGCGTTTCTCCCTCATTTTGGCAGTTTGTTGTTTTATATATATATATATATATATATATATATATATATATATATATATATATATATATATATATATATATATATATATATATATGCTGTGACACTAAAACGGTAATAAAAACCGAACCGTAAGTAATCTGAACCATTACACCCCTAGTAAATATGTACATAATAATAATAATAATAATGATGATAATAATAATAGTAATAGTTATACATAATAAATATGTATTACTGGCCCCAACTAATTATTCTAGAAATAAATTAATTCAACAAAGGTAATCTCTTTTACTACATATTTTTGATGGTTCAAATGTATACTCTACATGTTTGACCATTTATGAACTATCATTCACTATATGTTGTTGTAGTAATGACAATGTTCTTAGGTGTAGGAAGGAAGGGGACAGGGTCGACGTTCAACTGCTGACTGATCTTTATTTCAATAAATTCAAACGTCAAACAAAAACTGTGCAACGCACAACAGTAAAACAAAATAATCCACAAAGGGCTTCACTCCAGTCTCGGCATATACAATCCACAATGGGCTTCACTCCAGCAGTGTTGTCGTGCACCAGCGGCTCAGTCAGCAGTTCCCCTCTCTCTCACCGACTCCTGCTTCTCGCTGCGTTTTAACCGGTCTCCGCGCCAATTACTGAAATGAGAAACAGGTGTTACTGATTTACATTTAACCCGTTCGCTCACCAAAGATCTCCCGATGCTCTCTCCCGCTGCAGACCTCGCTGATCCAAACGGCGTTGTGAAAGCTGTCTTTTCTTTGGATAATGGCGACAAGGGGATCTGCCAATACCCTTTCGTTAAGTCCAGTGTCGAATAAAATCTAGCCGTACCTAGCCGGTCAAGCAACTCGTCCACCCGAGGCATTGGATGCGCGTTGAATTTCAACACTGCGTTCACCTTGCGGTAGTCCACACAAAATCGAACTGAGCCGTCCGTCTTGGTAACCAAAACTATCGACTCTTCTATTACTCCCATTTCAAGCATAGCCCCTAATTCTGCCTGAACTACGTTTTTTCTTGTGTTCAGGCAATCTATACGGCCGGCTGCGAACCACCACGCCCGGCTCTGTCTCGATGTGGTGCTGAATGAGGGTTGTACTGCCCGGTAGGGGAGAAAACACGTCGGCAAATTCTGCTTGTAACTTAGATAAATCAGTGAGCTGTGAGGGCGAGAGGTGATCTCCCCTGGGTGCCAGAGCGAGGGACTGTTTTTTGATATTAGCCTCTGGCCCGAGATCATCCTCTCCGCTAATCACTGTTGCCAGCATCACTGATTCCGCCTCATTCCATTTTTTAAGGAAATTGAGGTGGTAAATCTGATGTGCTCCCCTCCTATCGGAACGCACAACCTCATAATCGAGCTCGCCCACTTGCCTTGTAACCACAAATGGTCCTTGCCACTTTGCAAGTAATTTCGAACTTGAAGTGGGAAGCAATACAAGTACTTTATCTCCCGGTGAAAATTTGCGTAAGTTAGTTCCTCTGTCATACAGCTGGCTCTGTCTGTGCTGGGCTTGTAACAAATTCTCCATAGACAGCCGCCCCAATGTGTGGAGTTTTGTTCTCAAGTCCAGCACATACTGAATTTCATTTTTGGCCTGAGATGGTCCGTCCTCCCAAGTCTCCCTTAGGACGTCTAATACCCCGCGGGGCTGGCGTCCAAAAAGAAGCTTGAAGGGGGAAAACCCCGTGGAGGCTTGTGGGACTTCTCGCACTGCAAATAACAGAGGTTCCAACCACTTATCCCAATTTTTGGCGTCCTCTTGAACGAATTTACAAATCATGTATTTAAGCATGCGATTAAACCGTTCAACCAGCCCGTCCGTTTGTGGGTGAAAGACGCTGGTACGAACGGATTTAATGCCCAACGCCGTGCCTTGATCAGTGAGGATTTCTTTCGGAATCCCCACTCTGGAGATTAAACTAAACAGTGCATCCGCAACACTTAGCGGAAATGTTGCGGAGCGGCACTGCTTCAGGATATCGCGTTGCATAATCCACAATGACTAATGCAAAGCGATGCCCTCTTGCTGATCGCTCTAATGGCCCGATGAGGTCCATACCAATTCTTTCGAAGGGGACCTGCATTAATGGGAGGGGGGCGCAACGGCCCTTTTGGGGAGGCCGGTGGTGTCAGTCCTTTTGTCTGAGTGTCTTGGGTCACTCGATACAACCCCATACTCACAGTTCAATGAATGATAAATGAAATGATAAACTTAATGTCGTTAAACTGAATGTATGAAGGAAACTGCTGAAGTAACTACAACATTAAAGGGTTAGTTCACCCAAAAATTAAAATAATGTCATTTATTACTCACCCTCATGTCGTTCCACACCCGTAAGACCTTTGTTCATCTTTGGAACACAAATTATCTGAGATCCGAGTCACTGATTCGATTCGCAAAGCTCTGAAGCAGTGTTTTGAAATCGGCCCATCACTATATTGTTAAAGTCATTATTTTGTTTTTTTGGCAGACAAAAATATTCTCATCACTTTATAATATTAAGTTAGAACTACTGTTTAACTGTTTAAATATGTTAGTACCTTTATGGATCTTGAGAGAGAAAATGTCATTGCTTTGAATGCAGGCCTCACTAAGCCATCAGATTTAATCAAAAATATCTTAATTTGTGTTCTGTCTTACGGGTGTAGAACGACACAAGGGTGAGTAATAAATGACATTTTTGGGTGAACTAACCCTTTAACAACACTGACAAAAGGGCGTTCAGTTTATCAATCAGATGCGCATTAAAGTTGCGTTCGTTACTATAGCAACAGTAGAAATCCAGCGTGTTTTAGTGAATACTAATGAAAAAAAAATTAGACTTATGTTTAAAAAAACTTTGAAATGTCAGGTTTTAAATCGTCTAAGTCAAATCGAAAACAAATATTCTCTGTTTATATAATCTGTATGAAAAGAGAGCCATGTCAGAAGTCTGTGATTCAGCTCATTATCCGCTAATGCGACCACGCCCATGGAGCCAGCGCTATTCAGAGGCAAATTCTGAGTCAATACTTGTATGCATTGTCCCAATCGTGTATTTATTGTCTTGAAAAGTGTTTTGAATAGCCATAGTTAGCGATCTCTGGCCTCTGTTAGTTCGGTTAGTTCCTGGATTGCCTATTCTTCTTTAGCAGGCATTTGTGGACTAAAGGTGCACAGAGCGCCCTCCGGTTGCAAGTATGAATTGAAAACACAGTATCCAGCACTCATAGTGATTGTAATAATATTTCACAGTATTGCTGTTTTTCTGTATGTTTGATTTACACCATGATGAGCTTTGAGACATGATCACAGAGTGTTTTTTCACAGCCTACCTGTCTGAAAGAGCTCATTATTTATGCAGGTCATTAGAGCTCTTTATGCGATTCTTTTGTCTTCTCAGAAGAGAATCACCCATTATTCATGATGATTCATGCCTCCACGCATACTGTGTTTCTTGACCAAAGATGTTTTAGAAAATTTAAATCTCTTTATTGTTTTATATGAAGGAGTAGGAAGGATATTTTTTACATAATTTTGAAGCAAATACTCTAGTCTACAATCTCCAATACCCAGAAGTCTTGTGAACACATATATAATATTTTTTTGTGGCCTTATTTCAGTGACTTAAGTTTTTTGTTTTTTCAATAACCACACATAAACGTTTTTCCATCAAAAATACAAACATGTACATACATGTTTCTCACATATTATGGTAGCCTAGTTTGTGCTGAATACAGTTTAATGACACTTTTTCCATTAATTAACAACTGAAAAAAGCACAAATGTCAGGGCATGTCAAAACTTCTCCAGGCCCCAAATCAGCCTCAGACTCCAGAGGGTTAAAGTTATGTAGCATCATTAAGAACTAACATGAACTAACATTAAAAATGGACAAAAGTTTGTTGTTGTTGTTTGTTTGTTTGTTGCCCTTTCTCTCTGACCTCCTGAAGGCCGCTGTGTAAATCTTACCCTGACTAAGACACATTGAGGGAAGCATTTCAATAACCCTATGAATGCATATTAAAATGCACAATGAATCGCACCAAATTTTAATATCGTATCGAATCGTTCTTAATTTTCAAAAATCGTTCTTGAATCGAATTGAACACCTATGAATCATTAATCGAATTGAATCGCTGTATACCCAAAGATTCCTGCCCTAGTTATGATGCAATTTCACATGCTTCCGTAATTTTTTTGCGTTAAAATATTTTAACGCATTAAGGATTTTGTATTACTCGCATGCGTTAACGCGTTAACGTTGACAGCCCTAATATATTAATACGCTTATATTTCTTCAATAAATTAATCAAAGAATGAACACAACATGCAGTTTTTAAATGAAGGTTTTTATTATGAAGGGGAAACAAAATCCAAACCCACATGGCCCTGTGTGAAAAAGTGCTTGCCCCCTAAACCTAATAACTGGTTGGGCCACCCTTAGCAGCAACAACTGCAATCAAGCATTTGCGATAACTTGCAATGAGTCTGTTACAGCACTGTGAGGAATTTTGGCCCACTCATCTTTGCAGAATTGTTTTAATTCGGTTTTTGAGCATGAACCGCCTTTTTAAGGTCATGCCACTGCATCTCAATAGGATTGAGGTCAGGACTTTGACTAGGCCACTCCAAAGTCTTCATTTTGTTTTTGAAGTCCATTCAGAGGTGGACTTGCTGGTGTGTTTTGGATCATTGTCCTGCTGCAGAACCCAAGTTGGCTTCAGCTTGAGGTCACCAACAGATGGCCGGACATTGTCCTTCAGGATTTTTTGGTAGAATTCATGGTTCCATTTATCATAGCAAGTCTTCCAGGTCTTGAAGCAGCAAAACAGCCCCAGACCATCACACTACCACCACCATATTTTACTGTTGGTACGATGTTCTTTTTCTGAAATGCTGCATTACATTTACGCCAGACGTAATGGGACACACACCTTCTAAAAAGGTGTCCACAGAGTATTTTCCCAAAAGTCTTGGGGATCATCAAGATGTTTTCTGGCAAAACTGAGACGAGCCTTTATGTTCTTTTTGCTCAGCAGCAGGTTTCGTCTTGGAACTCTGCCCTGCAGGCCATTTTTGCCCAGTCTCCTTCTTATGGTGGAGTCATTAACACTGACCTTAACTGAGGCAAGTGAGGCCTGCAGTTTTTTGGATGTTGTTGTGGGGTCTTTTGTGACCTCTTGGATGAGTCGTCGCTCTTGGGGTAATTTTGGTCAGCCAGCCACTACTGGGAAGGTTCACCACTGTTTCATGTTTTTGCCATTTGTGGATAATGGCTCTCACTGTGGTTCGCTGGAGTCCCAAAGCTTTAGAAATGGCTCTATAACCTTTTCGAGACCTTGTGATAGATCTCAATTACTTTCTTTCTCATTTGTTCCTGAATTTCTTTGGATCTCAACATAGCTTTTGAGAATCTTTTGGTCTACTTCACTTTGTCAGGCAGGTCCTATTTAAGTGATTTCTTAAATTGCAAACAGGTGTGGCAGTAATCAGGCCTGGATGTGGCTAGAGAAACTGAACTCAGGTGTGATAAACCACAGTTAAGTTATGTTTTAACAACAGGGAGCAAGCACTTTTTCACACAGGGCCATGTGGGTTTGGATTTTGTTTTCCCTTCATAGTAAAAAACTTAATTTAAAAACTGCATGTTGTGTTTACTTGTGTTATCTTTGATTCATATTTAAATTTCTTTGATCTGAAACATTAAAGTGTGACAAGCATGCAAAAAAAATAAAAAGAATCAGGAAGGGAGCAAGCATTTTTCACACCCCTGATTTTATTCACAACCCTCGGCATGGCCCTTGCTGAGTTTGGATTTGACAACCCTGGTTAAGATTAGGGATGGGCATTTTTCCAAAATATTGTATTTGAATATTTGGGCTCGTAAAAAAAAGGAATATTCGAATATTTGTTTATTTAAATTACCTTAAACAAGAAGGACTTTATTTATTTTTTTTTATTCATCAAGAGCTTGTAACCATTTCTGAACAAGTTTATGATTAGGGCAATATACACAACAAGCTTACGTTATA
Organism: Chanodichthys erythropterus; assembly: GCF_024489055.1. Lineage (NCBI taxonomy): Eukaryota > Metazoa > Chordata > Actinopteri > Cypriniformes > Xenocyprididae > Chanodichthys > Chanodichthys erythropterus. The sequence continues at coordinate 1,446,360 of NC_090240.1, forward strand.
TCTTAAGCTTTTTCTTTAAGTTTAAAGCATTAAACAATTTCTTCAAACTAGAAAAACGTTAATAAAGCAGACAATATGATAACGATAACCATATAGGCTACTGTCTCGAGTGTATTATCGTACAAAACGTACATAATACACTCGAGACAGTAGCCTATATGGTTATCGTTATCATATTGTTTCACATGTTCATGTTGAGAAAAACAATAATATTATCCACATGCTCGGGTAAGAAAACGAGCCGCGCTGACAGACGTTGCAGAAACAAGATAATGATAATACATAATGGCATGCTAAGCTACTTTTCAATCAGTAGCACTTTGTGTTTTCTGTTTGTAAATATGTCTTCCTCGATGAAATTTAAAGGAATCATATGTCTCAAAATCATTTTGCTATCAGATAAGTTATCTTCTCGGCTCACTTTGGGTATAGCTGTGCTTAGCCTACCTGTCATGAATGCATTGATGGACAGCTGTGTTTCCTCATTTCATATGCTTTCTCATTATGGTGGTGATATTATGATAACCCTGTTTCATTAATTCATTTAATCAAAAGTAATTCCATTGTGTCAGATAATTTTCATCCAAGTAATTCCAAACTTCACGAGGCAGACAACAACATTATGTGACGATCAAATTCAATAAACTTGTTAAAAACACTCCACAGCGCCACCCGGTGCATTTAGTCATAACTGCGAGTTTTAGTGCTTAGGATTTATCATGGATTCACTGCATTTACGGCCAGCAAAGCAACATAGTAAAATTCGAATAGTATTTTTATTTTTTGAATATTAATTACAGGTGGAATATTTGAATATTCAACTATTTGTGCACACCCCTAGTTTAGATATTGATTTAGATGGCAACAAAGTTTCCTCATATCTAATTTTATATTAATCACTAACCCATCTGCTCTTTATAGTGGATAACCTGAGGAGATTTAGATCAGCTCAGACTCTGAAAACCGCACTGGAAAAGTCACCCATGATACACATGCCATATAATAATATTTAGGACAAATGTAGGATAAATCTACTTAACTGCTGACATTGGCCACTTTTCCACCTTCGGGCCAAACGGTTCTAAGAACGTTAAGGAACAGTTCCAGTTGTATTTCTACTTGAGCTTGTTTTAGCACAGCACGATTAGAAACTTTCTCGGCCCGGACTTCTCAGCACCTTGCTAGTAGAATGCAGTTATGTCGTGATGTTGCCAGTCAGGATTGCTCACTCGTCAGTTGCCTGGCTACCAATTTCTCTGTAGTTGGCTAAAAGCTCTATTTTGAGCAACATAAACAAAAATTAATAATAAAATGAAATAAAATGTAAACTCTTGCAAGGCAAAGGTAAAGTTTGGCCCGACTGTGGAAAAGTGGCTATTGTAATTGGAATAGGTTAGAAATAAATGTTTACCTACACTTGTAATTTTAATGTTTAATTTTAATTCACAGTCAAAAAGTACAGTGGAGCCATTGCCCAAGGTGAAAGAGATGAAGAGGGCAGCTTTAGAAAAAAAACTGAAGGCCAACAGTCCACCCCTCTATCCATGTTCAGCTTCACCCTCTATCTCCAGAAGTCCCTTCATTGTTGAGTCACAACATAAAGCATTTGTAGATGATGTTTTGCAAATGATTGCCGAGGACATGCTACCGCTCAACTTTACTGAAGGTTCTGGGTTTCGTAAGTTCATGACTTCAATGGGTCCTCAATACCCACAGCTCTCACAGCACACGATAGCTTCACAACTATATAATGCTGTGGAGAAAACCATCAAGCCACAGCTGATCCAACAGCTCAGGAACTGTGTATCTTTGGTTGGAGGCCATAATGTTATTCACATCACTGCTGATATTTGGGCTAGTGAACATATAGAGCCACTTCTTGCCATTCAGATGCACTTTCTTGATGAAGACTGGAACGTTCACAGGCCGACTGTGGCTTTTCGCCATTTGCAGTGTAATCAGTTTACAACAAAGATTGGAGCAGAAATCGAATCAGTTCTTCTAAGCTATGGGCTTTTCCCCCATAACATTGGTTACAGTATCATCCATGAGGCCAAGAACACTATTGCTACACATGATATTTTCTGTGACTACAAGATCATGTATTCTGCACAGAAGAATGATCCAGATGAAGATGAATTATTGAGTTTTCTTGATGATCAGGTCATCATAGATGATTTCTCTATAGCTGAAATTTCGTCCAGCAAACATCTGGATTGTATTACTACCCTACTGCATTGCGTAATTAAGGAGGCATTGAAGAAGTCCAGAGTTGTTGAGGGTATACTATTTGAGGTACAAAGTGTGGTGTCTTTTTTTCGCCGCAGCACCTACTGGCTTGAGGTTCTTACAAAGAAATGCAAGCTCTCACTATCTGGTACTTACGGCACAAGCAGGTATACCTGGAACTCCACATTCACCATCATCCGTGAAATAATGCAAGAATCAGTATGGAACTTGGTGATGACCCTTTTGAATCAAGCCCGCACAGAGGCAAAAAGCTGCCACATTTGTCCACCGGTGGTTCACGTAACACATGATCAAGTAGTGGACTTTGTTGGCTTACTGGAGCCTTTTGAAGAGGTGGTCCAGGTACTTCAGGAAGACGGTATCACCTTGTCCCTCATCATTCCAACTATCATTGGACTTGATAAAACACTTGAGACCAAGGACACAAAGTTAAGCCTTTTCTGCTCAGTCCTCCGTTCTGGTCTCCGTTCCTACTTCCAACCTATTATTTTGCGAAGAGATTTGATACTAGCCACAGTTCTGGACCCACGAATCAAGCTTCAACCTTTTGACAATGGAAAAGAGAAATTCAAGAGTAGCACACTGTTTACACCTTCCAAATACCGTGCCTCTAAAGTTGTAGAATCAGCATTGAGTGAAACTGCAACCGAAATGAGAGGTGAAAAACCAGAACATGTTGATAGGCAGTCCACTGAGCTGAATCAGTATTTATCAGAGCTCTTGTCTGAGGAAGATGTTTCTGTTCAAACCTTCTGGAAAGAAGCTACCCGCTTCCCTTGCCTACAAAGCATATGCCGCAAATTTTTGGCTGTCCCAGCATCTTCAGGGGGATTTAAAAGACTATTTCCTTTAGCATCCTGTATTGTACGGGCCCGAAGAAGCAGGCTACCGCAGCACACGACAGAACGACTTCTGCTGTACCGAGAGTATCTGAAGAAGGGTAGCAAAAATGCAATGGAATAAATTCTGAGATTTTTGCCTTAAAGGAACTGGGAAAGATATGCAGATATAATGTGTATGCATGTATGTTTTTTTGTTTTTGTTTTATTTTTTTGTTTTTTTTTAATGCAGTGGTTTTTTTTTTTTTTTTGAATTGAGTAACTTTTCATGAGCATGTCACAGACAATAAACCTGAAACTTGAATAATCTTGAAACTACGTTGGTTGTCAAATTGTTGCCGCTGGTTTCTCAAATTGTTGTTTCACATAATTCTGAATGAAGGATAATCTGCTTTTTTACCTGCCTATCAGACTCAAATGTATCTGCTAACACTTTCACCTCTGCATCCTTCTTTTTGGGGGACCAATGGGCACGATGTGTGAGACCCACATAGGATGCTTGTGCATTGCAAGCTTCGACTGGCTATGCAGTTATGATTCTGTCAGTAACGTGAGTGTCGTAAGACACTCATTGTGCAGAAATAAGTGTGAACATTTGGTTAAAGTTGCAGTGAGCGATTTCTTAGAAACACTGTTAATATTTGAAATCAAACCAAACAAACACACCCTTCCCTTTATTGCTCCGCTCACAAAATGCACAAACATGCAATGCTGTTCAAGTCAAGGAAAAACAAAAAAATGAACATACAGTACACTAGATTTTGTACAAGCAGGAGTTGGTTGGAGTTGGTCAAACAATGACACTCAACTGTCCTGTTACTATACCTATCACTACAACAACAGCATATCTTTGGTTCTGTGAAACAGCAAAACCACTGTTACTCACATATGAAACAGAAACAACACAACCTCAGCATCTGTTTTAAGGCCTTCCCGCTTGGGTCTCTCCAATGCTGGGAAGCTTTTCTAATATTAACGCAGGTTCTAAAGCTCTTGCCTTTATTAGAAACCTTATTTTTCCAGTGATATTCTCTTTTGTAATGTCTAGCAGCCATCTCTCTTTCTACAGTCTTTCCATTCTCCCTCTTGCTCACTCTCTCACATCATGAGTGGACACACCCCTACTGCTGATTGGCTACAAGTGTGTTGTGCTGCTCGGTCCGATCCACTTTCAACAGCGTTTCTCAGAAATCTCCTACTGAACCTTTAAACGGTTCACCCAAAAATGAAAATTTCTGTCATTAATAACATCATTAATAATGTAATTAATTGCCCTCATGTTGTTCCAAACCTGTAAGACCTTCGTTCATTTTCGGAACACAAATTAAAATATTTTTGATGAAATCCAAGAGGTTTCTGAACCACACATAGGCAGCAACGTCATTGCTCCTTTCAAGGCCCAGAAAGGTAGTTGTTTAACTAGTTCATGTCAGCAATGAGAATACTTTTTGTGTGCAAAAACAAAACAAAAATAAACAACTTTTTTCAACAATTTCTTCTCTTCCCTGTCAGTCTCCTACTCTGTTGACGTAATAAACACAGTGCAGCACTTCCAGGTTCTACATCAGAATGCCGGCTCAGTATTGGTCGACGCTGTACACGTGAGCACCACGACCGTGTGTAGCGCAGGAGCTGGCCAATAATGAACCGGTATTCTCGTTGCTTTATAACATTAAGGTTGAACCACTGTAGTCACATGGACTATTTTAACGATGTCTTTACTACCTTTCTGGGCCTTGAAAGTGATAATTCATTTGCTGTCCATGGAGGGGTTAGAGTGTTCTCAGATTTCATCAAAAATATCTTAATTTTGTTCCAAAGATGAACGAAGGTCTTACAGTTTTGGAATGACACAAGGGTGAGTACTTAATAACAAAAATTTCATTTTTGGGTGAATTAACCCTTTAATCTTCAAATAAATATTGATACCAAATGTTTAAATACTTTTAAGCAGACTGTTCTCCACACATACACATTCTTCTTTCTTAACTATATTGTATTAGTCTGTGACTCACTATCTCTTCTCTGATAATGTACATTAGCTAATAAAGTTTAAATCCACAACTGACTACAAACTTGCCCACTCTCAAAAAAATTTCTCATCCGGTCGTTTTTCTCACGTATGTCACAATGAGAGAAGAACATTTACATTTATTCATTTGGCAGACGCTTTTATCCAAAGCGACTTACAAATGAGGAAATACAACAAGCAAGTTGTCATGACGAGGCAAATAGACAAGAAGTGCTCATAATACAAGTTATACGCAGTGCTCAGATTATCCTAAGCTACAATAGAGAGGGATTAGAGGAAGTGAAAGGATAGGAATAAGAAGTTGTTTTTTTTTTTTTTTTTTTTTTTTAAGATGAGGTTAAGTGCTCACGAAAGAGATGGGTTTTCAGCTGTCTTTTGAATATTGCCAGGGATTCCGCATTCCGGATGAAGGCAGGAAGATCATTCCACCAGCAAGGGACAGTGAATGAGAATGTTCTGGAAAGTGATTTCGTGCCTCTCTGTGATGGTACCACAAGCCTTCGCTCCTTTAATGAGCGCAGGTTTCTGGTAGGAGTGTAGACTCGTAAGAGTGAGTGGAAGTAGGAGGGTGCTGAGCCTGTGGAAGAGGATCAGCACGCGTCTACACCTTGAATTTGATGCGAGCAGCAAGTGGTAGCCAGTGAAGAGAGATGAAGAGAGGCGTGACATGGGCTCTTTTGGGCTCGTTGAAGACGAGACGTGCTGCTGCGTTCTGAATCATTTGTAGAGGCTTGATTGTGCATGATGGCAGTCCAGCCAGAAGTGCATTGCAGTAATCAAGCCTAGAAATGACCAGAGCCTGGACCAGAAGTTGTGTTGCATGTTCTGTTAGAAAGGGCCTGATTTTCCTGATGTTGTATAGTGCAAATCTGCATGACCGAGCTGTCATTGCAATGTGGTCTTTGAAGGTCAGTTGATCATCAAGGATTACTCCAAGATTTCTGGCCGAATTTGATGGGGTAATTGAGGATGTCTCTAGCTGGATGCTGAAATCGTGATTTAGAGTCGGATTGGCAGGGAACACGAGAAGCTCAGTCTTAGCCAGGTTGAGCTGTAGATGATGTTCTTTCATCCATGCCGAGATGTCCGCCAGACAGCTTGAGATTCGTGCAGCCACTGTGGGATCATCTGGTTGGAATGAAAGGAAGAGTTGTGTGTCATCAGCATAGCAATGGTAGGAGAAACCATGTGCCTGAATGATGGGAACAAGTGATGTAGTGTAAATGGAGAAGAGGAGGGGTCCAATAACTGAACCCTGAGGAACACCCGTGGTCAGCTGATGAGCTTTGGATACCTCCCCTCTCCAGGCAACCCTGAAAGACCTTCCTGTGAGATAGGATTCAAACCAGAGAAGTGGAGTACCTGTGATGCCCAGTGATGAGAGGGTGGACAGGAGGATCTGATGATTCACCATGTCAAAGGCAGCTGATAGATCGAGCAGAATGAGAACTGATGATTTGGAATCAAATGCCTTTGCAATCCGCAGGGATTCAGTGACCGACAGCAGTGCAGTCTCAGTCGAGTGGCCACTCTTGAAACCAGATTGATTGACATCCAATTGGTTGCTGTGTGAGAGGAAAGATGACACCTGGTTGAAAACAACTCGTTCAAGTGTTTTTCCTATGAATGGTAGGAGAGAAACAGGTCTGTAGCTGTCTACAAGAGACATGTTTAATGTGGGTTTCTTAAGCAGTGGGGTTACCCGAGCCTGTTTGAATGTGTTAGGGAAAGTGCCAGTGTGGAGAGATGCGTTGATGATGTGTGTCAGTGCTGGTAAAAGTGTGGGAGCGATGGCTTGTAGAAGGTGTGTGGGGATGGGATCTAGAGGGCAGGTAGTAGGATGATTGGAGAGGAGAAGTTTGGATACTTCTGTCTCAGTGAGGGGAGAGAATGAAGAGAGGAGGTGTGTGGCTGTGTGTGTGGAAAATGTGCAAAGTGTGTTGTGGTTGGTTTAGCCATAATTGAACTGGACACAGTGGTTGTATTTGCTTCAAGGACAGACTAAACTAGTGAAAAAGCTATTATATGATTATGGTTCCGATTAAGGACAGCAGCAATACCAAATGAACCATTGGCTGCAGTCTGTTAGAATCAAAGAAGGTAATCAATCATGGAAGGTAGTCAGAACTTGTTAGGAAGAACTTGCTGACCGAAGGTGTATGAATCAATCCTACATTCATATTTATGAGGTGTGACATTAGACAGAGCAACAGCAGAAAAATATGGGAATAAAAACCATTGGTCCTTTTATGTTGGTTCTGAAAAAAAAAAAAACTTGCAACAATAAACTACTATACACATTACCAGCTTGAAGTGGAAAAATAAAAGTGCCGGTACTCCTGAAGCTCGGTTCGAAAATCGGGCCGTATCCATGTGAGATTGAGGACCTGCACCTTGACACGACCACAACGCAGCCCTGAAGTCAACAAAGATAAAGTCAACTAGATCATCCACTGTGAAGGCCTCATCGACACGAAAGCCAGTGGCAGAGTTCCTCAACAGACTGTCCATACTGGTGTGATGAATACGATCCTCAACTGGATGGAACTGGAATAAATACTTTAACTGTTGCCATCCCATCAGACTTATGATAGCTGCCTGAATCATAATAGATCACTGTTCGCTGTTGGCCAGAGGAGAATTCTAGCAGTGTAGACACTAAGTGTATTACTGCCCTCCAGAGGTCAAAGATTGAACTTAATTGTCATATACAATATGCTACTGCATGTATATAACAATTAGTTCAAACTTTGACCTGTGGAGGGCAGTAACACACTTAGAAGTGTCTACACTGCTGAAATTCAAATAGAGAAGAAGAAAAGAGCTAGTTTAAGATGAGCATTTATTGTTAAAACATATCTTTTTTTTTTTCTTTTTTTTTTTTTTTTTAGAAAATGAGTGATAGTTTCTAAGGATAAGATCCTTATTCCTCGTCTGGGATTGTGTAGAACGTTTTGATGCTGCAATGAAACTGTAATTATGACTTTCAACCGTTTGGGCTCCATTGAAGTCCACTATATGGAGAAAAATCCTGGAATGTTTTCATCAAAATCCTTAATTTCTTTTCGACTGAGGAAAGAAAGACATTAACATCTTGGATGACATGGGGGTGAGTAAATTATCAGGAAATATTATTTTGAAAGTGAACTAATCCTTTAACTCCAGAAGATGGCAGTAGTGCAAATTTCAGGATGCACGCTACCGTTAAAATCCAAAGAAGGAGACCATGGCTACCACCGCCACAAGAATAGGACCAAAGGTGTCCCTGCTGGTTCACCTGCTTATTTTTAGCTGGTATTTATTCACTATCTGGAGCAACTGCTCTCTGCAAACCTCAGACAGACACCCTGGTGTGCGGTCATACGGAGGGCGCTGGAAATATTTGACGTTTATTAATCTGGTAGGAACAGTTCTCACTGAATCCGTCAATGTCACTGCTGTCAGCTATGACCGCGTGTTCATGTCACATCTGTATTTTTTTGTTTTTGTTTGTGGTAGGTAATGCAGGTGGTGTTTTTTGGATTGTGTGTGTTAGTGGATGTAATACACATCGTAGTGCCGGTGAAACAGACTCGGAGCGGGACTCCTCTGACACTCACTAAAGCCAGAGACTTTTACTTCACTGTTCTAGCGTTTCCTGTCGGGACTGTGAGTAGTACCAAAGTTCCTTTAAGATGCTCCCACCGTCATGTTGTATCAAACCTTTATGATAGACTTTATTCCACAGAAGATTATTTTTTAAGCATACCTCTCTTTTCAGGATAACTTAAAAAAAAAAAAAAAAATCTGGGGTTGTCAAGTATTTGATGTTAGTCATACTGCAGCTGTAGTCGTTATCACTAAAAATTCAATGAAAGTATCAGTTCTTTTTCATTTCAATTATGTGGAAGAGAGTATCCAGGCTATTTCTTTGAGTAAATAAATGTTATTATTTTTCATTTTTGGTTAATTTATTCAATTGTTAAATAATGCAGTGACATTTGAGTATGACTAGATGTTCAAATGATGTCCCTGTATTTTTGGAAAGACCAAGTACATATAGTTAATATTAAAATAATAATGATTTAAAAAAAAAAAAAAACATTTACTGAATTTTAAAACTTTTTTTTTAAAGAATGTATAGTATTTCCCTGTTTTAGGTTGTTTTTGTCATTTTGAAAGTGTTATTTGTCAGGCATTCGCATACTATAGAAACAGACTTTTTTTATTGGTTCAAATTTATTTGGATGTATTGGAGAGTGTATATTAGATGGTGCCACTGGCTACCATTTCAGATTTTTCACCAATAGTCCAATGGAATGTATTTTTAAAACAGTATTTCATGCATAGTACAAATATTTCATGCCGTCTCAATAAAAGCCTCAATATGAGCTCTCAAAATAACATTAGTAATAGAAGAAAATTGCAAAAATTGTTGAAAAATTAGAAAGTAGAAAATTGTTGTGTAAAATAGTTTAGTATAGTGTGAAGTGTGCATGCCTGCCAAGCAGGACAATATGATTCAATGTATATTGTCTTTTTTTATTTTTTAAAGTGAATATTGGTGTAAAAATAAATGTCAATAATTTTATCTCATTTGTATCATTTATATTGAATAATGCTGCTTAGATATTGGTATTATCAACATCCATTTAAAAAAAAAATAATAATAATAGTTATTGGTCAACTGCTAATGTGAACTTTGAATTTATTGATCTTCTTGCTTTGCAGTTTGTGTTTGCTTCTTTCTGGACTCTCTACACTTACAACCGAGAGCTGGTGTATCCCAAATTTTTAGATGAGATCATTCCTATCTGGCTGAATCATGCAATGGTGAGAGCATTATTTAACTATATATATTGCGCAGTATTAATTGACTTTGATTAGGGATATGTGCACACTGAATATACACCCTTAATGGTTAGTTCACCCAAAAATGAAAATTCTGTCTTTAATTACTCTCCCTCATGTCGTTCCAAACCTGTAAGACTTTCGTTCATCTTCGGAACAAAAATGAATATCTTTTTGATGAAATCTGAGAGCTTTCTGTCCCTCCATAGACGGCTACGTAACTGAACGCTTTGGTGCCTCAAAAAGTTCATAAAGAGATTGTAAAATAATCCATATGAATTGAGCAGTTTAGTCCAAATTTTCTGAAGAGACTCAATCATTTGAACATTACATATGAATAAAAGCCTAAATTCATATATCATACATCATATAAAGTTTTCAAGTCTTTTCAGAAAATTTGGACTAAACCGCTCAGAAAGCTCTGAGATTTCATCAAAAATATCTTAATTTGTGTTCAGAAGATGAACGAAAGTCTTGCAGCTTTGGAACGACATGAAGGTGAGTAATTAATGAGTAATTAATAACAGAATTTTCATTTTTGGGTGAACTAACCCTTTCGTTTACATCTCATTTAATGCAGTATAGCATATGCAATTTTTCAGAATTGGTTTTCAGCAGACACGTGCTGCATGATGTTCACGGATGATTTGTGTTTTCCTCCAGCACACAGTGATCATGCCTTTGCTGCTGGTTCAGATGTTCCTGCAGAATCAAAAATATCCCAGTCGCACAAAAGGGATTTCCGCTCTGGCTTTATTTTCTGTCCTGTATTTGTCATGGTAATCTCGTTCTGCTTGCTTTGCTCACATGGATCTAATCAAAGTAATTGTAATTTTTATGTTTCTTATTACAACCATTCATGTCTTTTTATGCTTTTGTCACTCATAAGGGTGTTGTGGGTGCACCAAGCTTCAGGGATGTGGGTGTACCCTATCATGGCTCATTTAAGTCCCGTGGGATTGTGTCTTTTCCTGGGTGGTGCGTCCCTCACCATGGCTCCTCTTTACCTGTTAGGAGAGAAGCTCAACCTCATGATGTGGAGCACCACAGGTTAGAAACCACACTGGAAAAACTGACCAAAGGCCATTAGATTGAGCTGTCTTTTAAAAAGCTATGAGATTTAAAGTCCCCCTGTGGTGAAAATCAAGTTTTTAATGTTGTTCATATGTCTACCTGGTGTTTTTAACATGCTTTTAAGACAAACCATGTGCAAATTCATAAGTCAACACCATTGCAGACTATTTTCTCTTTTAAAACTGCAGTAAACCAAAGCAGTCTCAAACACCAGCGATTTCAAACCATGGGTTTGTGACGTCACAAACTACCTTGTAACCAATCACATCAAACTTGCTCGTGGGCTTTAGCATATCATTAACTGACCGCGCAAGGGCGTCTCAAAAGAAGGTTATGCTGGTATATTTTTCTGTTGATATGAAAAATCGGGTAAGATTTTGCAATATACGGGTGTATTATGCATATTAAAATGTTATGATGAACAATATGCGTTTTTCCACTGAAGTTCTGAGTTGTTTAAAGCGTTTCTAAGGATACTGATTGTTAGAAGACAGCTGCCTCACTCGTGAATGTGAACATGGTTTATGTAACAGTAGCAACACATTATTAGCTGTTTAATAATATAGCCAAGCAAAACGCTAATCATATTAATTACTGTTATGTGTCCGACATTGTAAAAAGCGGTAACATTGTGCAGCGTTTACCTCAGTAGGTTGACCGACTGGTTCTCGTCTGAGCTCATGCGAGTGAGTGGAAGCGGGGCTAATTATCATATTCATAGATCTGTGTATATGAGGCAAGGGTGTAGAGTTACATTCTAGTTATTTTAAGGCATTGGGATTTTTTTCACAGGATAAAACATTTAAATATGTAATTTTGGTTATCAAAGATGAGTTTTAAGGGATGAAATTATTGACTACAGGAGGACTTTAACAATAACTGGAACCGTTTTAAAACTTACTGCTGTGCTTAAAGGAATTATTCACCCAAAAAATGAAAATTTCCGGATTATTTACTCTCCCCCAGGCTATCCAATATGTACATGAATTTCTTTCTTCAGCCGAAGAGAAATTAAGATTTTAGAGGAAAAAATTCCAGGATTTATATCCATATAATGCAAGTAAACGGGGATCAACGTAGTTCATTTTTGACGGTCCAAAAGGAGCTTTAAAGGGCTCCAAATGACTCCAGCTGATGAAGGGTGACTACCGTATGAATAGCCTGCGCTGCACATGGGTGTGACCACATTAAAACTAATGAGGTCAGACGGGGAAGAAATTACTTCTCGTTGGTTTCATACAGATTATTTCATCAGAGAATATTTGTTTTAGATATGACTTCATTTAAAGGTAGACACTTCAAGCTTTCTATAGACATATTCTTATGTCTGCGTGTCAATTATACATTGAGTTTCGGTTCATTTTTGTGACGCGCTCCAGATAGTTTACAAGAGACGCATTTAAAGCACATCCTATTTGTTTTTTTTTATTTTACAAAAGCACAACATTTTGTTATTGTGAGTATGCAGATAAAAGTAGACCCTTTACAATTTCAAATGATGTCTCACTCTTATCTTTACAACCAAAAATGCTGGAGTATTTTAAGTTCTTTCTGCTGTTATCAGGAAAAAAATGCAAGTGATCATGCCAAGAGGCTTAAACAATAAACTGACACAAATATTAATATACAGCAACGACTATTCAACTTTTGGACAGTTCTGTTCCTCCACATAAACAATGTGGCGGGTCTTGCCTTATGACGTACTGTATGCATGTTGGGAAGGTCACGTTCGAGGTGGTGGACTCAACTGTCTCGTGGACACGCATCCCAGATCTGGGCCAAGGAGAACATTTGAAATATAGATTTTGAACCATTAAAATAAGACTCTGGTGATCCCCATTCACTTGCATTAGAAAAATCCTGAAGTGTTTTCCTCAAAAACCTTATTTTCTTTTTGGCTAAAGAAAGTAAGTTGTGTAAATCTTGGATGGCCTGGGGTAAGTAAATAATCAGGAAATTTTCATTTTTGGGGTGAACTATACCTTTAACCTGAATATTCAGCTAGCTCTATATTTTTTTGTCATCAGAGTGTGGATGACTCGTATGTTCTTATGATCCATACTGACTTTATTTTTTTTCTCTATAAGGTAATCAGAAGAAGAAAAAGAAGTAAATGTCTACTGGAATCCACATGAACTATACAGATCTCAATACCAGCATACATACAGAAAGAAACTAGGACACATAAATGTCAACATACTGTACAAAAGGCATGTACACACTAATACGTTTTCAGTGTTATTTTTTTCTTTTGACCTAATTTTAATGCTAATGAAAATCAGTTGCACTTACAAAATAAAATGCTGTATTTTTTTTTTTTTTTTTTAAATATAATTTTCCTTATTTTAGAATTCAAGACACTGTAATATCCCAGAATGCTGTGTTGTTCAGTGGTTAAGGGATAGTTAGTACTGAGCACTTTTCCCTTTCAGATTCAATAGTTATTTTTTAAAAAGCAGGAGCTGGTAACCAATTTTCCTGATAATATTAAATTTAATTTCTTTGTAGTTTATGGCAGTTAATGTCAAACTGTGCAATATCATCTAATGAAAGCATTAAAAGGCTTTTTATCCATTGAATGAACTTGATGATAACCATGAGCTGAGTTTGAGGGCTTCTTAAATGACCCACTTCAACCTGCGTGAACTCGGGTTATCTCACCACCAGTGAAGCCCTTAATGTGATTTTCCGGCTTTACCAAGAGTTTGATGATGGACTTTATTGGAAATAAGTACACCCAAGCTGTCTCCTCACTGTAAGGTACATTTCATTCTCATCCAGAGAAATGGCTCTGCAGTTATACTTTCAGCAGGGTTCCTGGAAAATTGATGACAAACTTTCCAGTCCTGGAAAACGCATGGAAAATTAGAGAAAATGAAAAATGTCCTGGAAAATCTTGATGATGTCCTTTTTAAAATTATTGTTTTTAAAAGTTCTTAGGTTTTTCTTTAGTCGAGAACAAAAAGTTTGTGTTGCCACTTGCAGCAGTTAGCTAATGCTATCAACTGCCCAAATGTATGCAGAAAATGTTAATTAATAAGCAGCTACCTAATTCAGTAACTTGCTAACACAGCAGAGCGTAAGCAGCGCATATTTTTTCGGCGTCCATGTTAACAGATGAAAGCATTCATACCGCACGCAGAGGCTGCGCGGCAGCGCGTAGCAGGAGCATAGCAGAAGCAGCAGTGCCGCGATCGTTTCGGCGCTGGGTCTATTTTTGCTGCGCTGCTAACGCTCAATTAAAGTGAAAGTACACCTTTGATGGACAAAATAAATATGATTTAACACAAAAAGTGCTCAAAATGCACAGAATAAACATCTAGTGTGTTTTCCATTGTGAAAAAAAAGTGCACTTTAGTATACTTTTATAAAGTGTACTTATTGCACAAATAATATACTTAAAAAGAACACACTTAAGTGTGAATTAAATGTAATGTTTTCATCGCTTAAGTGCATTCTATTTGTAATTAATTTCAAATGTATCACAGATTAAGTTCATATTAAATGCAATAAGTTGAACTTTAGAGTGATTTTTTTTGAACAACTTAAGTGGTACTTTAATACAACTTTATGATAACCTTCATAATTACGTCTAGTATGTTTAAAATATAGTTGAAGTGCACTGCCTAATGTACTGACAAGCAATTAATGTGAAATAAAATATATTTTAATATCAGTTATTAATACACTTAAGTGTGAATTAAATGTAATGTTTTCAGCTGCTTAAGTGCATTCTATTTGTAATCAATTTTAAATATATCACAGATTAAGTTCATATTAAATGCAATAAGTTGAATTTCTGAGTGAATTTTTTTTAAACTACTTAAGTGCGACTTTAATACAATTTATGTACTTTGAAGTATATTTTAGTTCACATTAATTGCTTGTCAGTACATTCGGAAGTACACTTACCATATTTCAATGTAATTTACATGTACACTGTTATATCATTTAATACATTTTTAATTAATGTAATAACAAATGTAAATAATGTATTTGTAGTTACATATAATAATGAAGTTACAATTTAGTATATTTCAAAATATTGCAATCAACACAAATGCAAATTGAAACCCTCTACATTTATCGACAAAATCTCTAAAACAAATATACAAAAACCTTTTTGTTGATGCACAAGAAAAACCCAAGAAACACTATACAACTGCAACACTTTAACTCTCATATAGAAAGAGTCTGGAGGACAGAGAGGCTTATATGCACTATCATTTTCTCCCTCACATACAAAGTACCTAAAGCTTAACCTACCCATCACTTTCTGCATTTTTACATTTTCAGATAAAATAATTCGGTATGATCTAGAAGATGATAAATAAGATACAAACAAAAATGTATACAAACAAAATGTAAAGAAAAAAGATTCAAAACTTTGGGTAACGCTTTACAATAACTTTTTATTAGTTGACTATTTTAGTTAACATGAACTATTAATGAAAAATACTTCAAAGCATTTATTAATCCTGGTTAATATTCATTTTAACATTTACTTATGCATGATTACAATCAAAAGTTACATGTGTTAATAGATAATGCACTGTAAACTAACATGAACAATGACTATACATTTTATTAACTAACTTGAAAAAACTATTTTTTATTACCTAATGTTAACAAAAGATGAATAAATACTGTAAAAAGTTAATGCACATAGTTAGATCATGTTGTCTAATATATTAATTGATGTTAACAAATGAGACCTTATTGTAAAGTGTTATCGAACCTAGTTACTTATAAGCTCTGAAACCTTTACTAGCACAAACATTAAACAGGACCAAAAGGTTTCTTCTAAAATCTTTCTCCAGCATTACAGTGAATGTAATTTTGAAAAGAAAAACAAAACAAAACAAAACAAAAAACTTGACAAATTCCAAAGGCACAAAAACAAGAAACCAAAATTGTCTATCACCAACTTTTTTGATGTTGTAGGAAAAAGTGCTGTTTATGTCAATGTCCCAGAAGCTCTCCATCGGCAGAAAACCTCAAATGTCCATGAAGCTGCGCACCATCTCTACACAGTATGCTTAAATGGACATATTCCAAAGAGGCAGGAAAGTAAAAAAAATAAAAAATACTTTGAGGAAAAAGATAAACAGAAGGAAAACAATTGTTTGTAAACAGAGTCAGTTATAATTGGCTCAATTGAATGAAGTCAATAGATATAGAGATATACTCCAAAGTTTATATACACCTTGTAGTTTTGGAAATAATCAAAAATGAACAAAGACATTTTATGTCCTTTTCCACCCCCCTCCTAGACCCATTTGGTATTCCTAAAGGCAAAGAGTTGCTGATAGTGATTGAAGCCAAGATGTGTACTGCGTAACGATCATCTCCTCCACTTTAATACCAGCTACAGGGTGAAATAAATATGAATGAACATCTGAAGGTATGTTACAAGATACAGTACAACTGATCCATAACATGTCACATTTAATCGCTCAGATCAGTGTTTCATCCGTGGAAAGACGTCAATAAAACAGCTTGTAAACAATGTCACATAACGTCACATTTACTTCAGGAAAATCATATTCAGCATAAACTCATTAGTCAGCTATAGAGAGGAGCATTCTGCTAATTATATGCACCACGTTACATATTCATTATAATTTTATTTTAAATTTTTATTTTATTTATAATTAATTTATGTATTTAATGCATGTTTGAATAAATTATTTATGACAGCCATGATTTAAATGTTTATATTTCGAAAAACGAATTGGAGTAGAAATATGATTATGTAATTATAAAGTTAGTATTATAACTTTATTATAAAAAAAAACTATTTATTGTAATTTAAGTGTTTGTATGTAAATAAGTTAATTTTAACCTTCAATATTATAGTAATATAGTACCAAGTGACTCCCTCGTCTAGTTTATTGCATTATTTGAGAGATTTTTTTTCCTCAAGAAAATTTGTCATTAACTGTATCTGATATACATCCAAAATAATCGATATTGAATCGAAATCGAATTGCAAGCTTGTGAATAGAAATCTAATCGAATCGTGAACATTGTCAATACCCAGCCCTACTGAATACTGTTAGACTTAGCTGAAAAATATAAAGCACTATTTATTTAATTTGTATCTTTGTTCTATATTTATCTATGCTTATAATTTGTTCATTATTTTCTATGTGCAGTCACTCACCTACAAAGTCAACCCAATCCTCCTAGAATGATTACTTCTTTCCAAATAGAGCTATTTAAGTCATCTGGTGAATTTTTTTCATATAGCAATATATATTGCAGATTTTTTTTTTTTTGCCAATATCGTGCAGTCCTAAACCAAATATTATTAAACGATTTCAATTATAAATTATGTGCTAACTAGTTTTGATTAGGTATTAACTTTGATGTGCAATGATCTCCCACATATTTTGATATTATAACTGCACTTATTTCCGTCGTTGGTATAAGCGGCAGTGGGTGGTAATAGCAAGATGGTAGAAAACTATAAGTTTCTTGTCTGATAACGTTTCTGTAGTCATTCGGCCATCCTGCAGCCTGAACCACTGTAGGCAAATCACCCTAACACCTTGCAGTATCTGCAAAATAATTTTAACAATAAAAGGGATCATAAAAATTTGCATGTTGTCTTTTTATTTAGTACTTCCCTGATGAAGCAGTTCATTCTGCAAGGTGTAAGTAATCTTTTGACCGCAACTGCATCACCTAAGATGAATTACCTCAGTCATCAGGACAACAGTAGAATCCTGGGAGAACATCCTTCACATTTCCCACAAACACCAGGATTCCAGTGACCACACCATTTTTACTAACACTGGCCTTTAAACATAGAGAACATTTTTATAAATGTTATTGTTCCTACTTTACAGGGAGTTAAACATAACTTTATCAATTACACAAATATAGATAAATAACTCAAGACTCAAGCAAATTGAGCGGGCGTTCACACAGAATGCGTTTTGCTTTGAAAATAATGATATAATATCATTATAAATATATACTGATGAGATGGGGATTTGTAAGTGCACATGTGAGAATGTATAACTTGCAAATAGAAAAGATTCAAAGCATTAAAAAGGTATAAGGATAGTTGATGGCAGTGTTTAGCTTGTCAGGGTGTGCTGGCTGAATTAATGGCAAAACTTGTAACATCACCTCATCAATACGGGTCTTTGATTCCACACAGCTTGCATTGTATCTCCATTGACCTGTCCTACAAAATGAATACATAACTAGATAAGCACAAAAATATTACATATTACAAACACAAACAGTAATTGAACACCTCACTTTTCAAATGCAAAAAGAAAAATAGATTATAAGCAGTATTTCTAGAGGGGGTGATATCGTAAGCATATTTGAAAAATGGTCTTCTTCTGTGCTACACTGAGAATAAACTGTTGACGAGAATTTCATAAATTTATTTACATTGTTATGACAAAAAAAATGCAATAAAGCAATACTCACATATTTTAGTTTGATAAATCGGCAGAATCTCCTCAGACGGACCGCAAAAAAACCGTTGAAATTTAAATGGCTGAGATTCGCGCTTCAGGATCGTGACGTGTGCACTCGTCATACAGTGGGCATTAAGGAACTAAACAAAACTACACATATAGTCTGTCTATATATTTATTACACTGTTACGCACTCAGCAGAGATTAATTAGGAACTGATTCATATTTTTGATTATGGGCAGAGCTATATGACATCACTGCACGTGTGTAAAGACTTCAGAGAAAGTGAAACTTAACAGGTGAGCTGGAAGCTTCTTAAAAACAACATCTCTGAAATTAACGATCAAATCTGATATTCACTCAAAGGTAAGTGATGGAATTATAAGTATAACTATTTTAATAGCATGAAGAAGTAGGTCTATGTTGGTAAAATTATAGTTTGTTTATTCTGTCTGCAGTTCAAGTACTTCTGTTTCTGATGTGGGATGAACACAAAGTTGAACATTACTGGTGGTTATAATAGTGATTAGATGGATTAAATGTAAATGTCTTTGAATGTTACAAGATCAGATCTTTGAATTTAGTTCTGCAAATTTAACCTTAAGTCATTTCAAATGATTTAAAAAGTCAGTTCAATTAAAATATTTTCAGCAACCAAATTCTTTAAACACGCCCACACACGCGATCACATTCATATAAGAAATTATTATAATGCAATCATTAAAAAAATATAGTAAACATGATTAATTCCCCTCCATATTGCGATTAAACTAAACAAGTTACACTCTTAATGGCAATAAGAACTGCTATGTTACGGTGAAAAAATAAAAATGAAGTGAGCATATATCAAGATATGATATATCTTTGATCAGCAGAGTTGCCTCGCGCATCGCGATCACAGAAAGATGGCTGAAAGTGCATTTTTCAAACTCTGGTGAAGTCTTACTAGGCTGCGTTCCAGTTTGGTTTTAGACACGCACTCGCGAACTTCCCTAAACACTTCCCCTCGGGGGAATCCCTGCCGCCATTTTGAAGTGCGTTCCACTTCGTGAAGTGGACGAGGGAAG